>NC_056733.1:1275051107-1275096107 GCF_019279795.1 Protopterus annectens
GATGGCATGTATGGTATAGGAGAGGTGGGATGTAGCAAAGGAGTCATAAAAGAATTCTGCTGCCCTAGTACAAAAGGACATGGAAGAAGGAAGTAGACTGCATGCCCTTAGCCCTCAGCATGGCCTCAGTCAGCTTGTTGTAAATAATATTATGTATGACGTTAGTAGGAGTGTCTTGGCTTTCACTGGCCTAGAGGGACTGAGACATGATAAAGGAGGCATCCATCTCTGTAGAGTCCATTACCAACATAGATGACAGTTTGGGAGCCTGAGTACCTATTGGTCATTTTCACCATAATCTCTGAAGCTAGTACAACATCATAACCTGATCATGAGGAGAAACTTGAGAAGTCACTGAAGTAGAAGATGTCCTCTTAATTTTAATGTAGGAGGAAGAGGAGAATGAACTTCCAGCGCCTGGTCTAATGGAAGATGAAGACTGGGTTTGGGAGAGGTAAAAGAGGAAACTGATGGTACACTGGCTGCCTGATGTGCACATTTAGTATGGTCAGTTAAAAAAATGTTTATGGTTTTTGAATGCATTACAAAAAGGGCACTTATGAATGTTATGCATATCACCCACACAATATCAGTACAATATATTTATGTTAGGAGAATAATTTTCTGTCCACACAAGCCACAGTGAGGAGTGCGCTAAGGTGTTCTGAAGTGAAACTGGAGGTGTAGGCCGGAGAAGAAAGAAAATGATTATTTCTCATAGTATTTTTTCCTAAAACAGAAGTCAGAAGATAGACATAATTAGTATTAATAAAAAAAAAGTTTTACTCAAAAAATTATCAATTTTCACTCAGTTTACCAAAAAGTAATATAAACATGGATCACTTTTTCCTACAAATAAATCAAAGTGCAGCAAAAAAAATTTAAAGAGAATGAGCACAATGGTGCATGGTGGGAAATCGAGAGGATGCTCCGCAGTGGATGATTTATATTCTAAGTGGTCCTAATACCTGCAGCATTAATCTTGTTGTTACTGAGGATGGCTTTCATCTTACACATCAAGCAATACATTGCTGTTTGTTTAAGTGAAATTACACCTATACCACCTTATTAGTAAAATGGTATGTTGTGGAAAGCATGCAGCACATTATAAATAGTATGGATTAGCAGGTGTGAGGTAAAGTATTTCCTTCTCTTCATGGTTAAAATGCATTTAAGCCTTAGAGGTAGTCCTGTGAGAAACCATAATTGTGCAGAGTTGATTTTAAGTCTCATAACCTCTTCTGGTTTAGTGTGTGTGTGTCTTAGAAAATAATTCAGTCAGATAAAATCTCCTAGTGTGACTCTAAAAAGCAGTCTGGCTTTTTCTTAATGAAAAATAATAATAACTCAGTAAATCCCCAAGTTTCATGGCATACTTAATTCATTCTAGTTAGGTTTGCTTTGATGTCATCATATCTGTTGTTTATTCATTACACTGTATAGCCATGAGCAAACAACTTTATTTTGTGGATATCAACATCTGCCAGACATGTTAGGGAAAATAAATTCTCTCTGGCTTATTCTAATTGCAAAGAATTAGCTTATAACAGTGGATATAAAAAGTGTACACACACTTGTTGAAATGCCTAGTTTTTGTGATATAAAAAAAATGAGACCACAATAAATCATTTAAAAAATTTTCCCACCTTTAATGTTAACCTTAGCAGGCAACTGAGTATATGTCAGGAAAATCCTACTAGGACAACTGAACTTTATTTGGGGTTAATCAATGGCATTGACGAAAAGGCAGAAGACAGCTGGATGTGGCAGAGTTAAAGATGTTAAGATTTGCACTTGGTATAACTAGGATGGATAGGATTAGGAATCAGTATATTAGAGGGTCAGCTCAGGTTGGACAGTTTGGAGACAAAGCAAGAGAGATGAGATTGCGTTGGTTTGGACATGTACTAGGAGGGATGCTGGGTATATTGGGAAATAGATGCTAAGGATGGAGCTGCCAGGTAAGAGGAAAAGAGGAAGGCCTAAGATAAAGTTTATGGATGTGGTGAGAGAGGACATGCAAGCGGTTGGTGTGAAAGAGCATGATGCAGAGGACAGGAAGATATGGAAACAGAAGAT
Organism: Protopterus annectens; assembly: GCF_019279795.1. Taxonomy (NCBI): domain Eukaryota; kingdom Metazoa; phylum Chordata; order Ceratodontiformes; family Protopteridae; genus Protopterus; species Protopterus annectens. Next base: position 1,275,053,187 of record NC_056733.1, read on the forward strand.
CCGCTGTGGTGACCCCTAATGGGAATAGCCGAAAGAAGATGATGATGATGATGATGATGAGAGTGTCTTTAATTGATGGCAGGTGTGTACCCAAGAAGACTGAATGCTGTAATTAAATCAAAAGGTGCTTCAACAAATTATTAGTTTAAGGGTATGCACACTTACGCAATCAGTTTATTGTACATTTTTTATTTTGTATATTTTTTCCCTAACAGATTTGTTTGTTTTTCAATTGAATTGTGCAGGTTATAGGTCACATTAAAGATGGGAAAAATTTTGAAATGATTTATTGTGGTCTCATTTTTTTATATCACAAAAACCTGGCATTTTAGCAGGGGTGTGTACACTTTTTATATCCACTTTACATTCTCCTGCAACGAATGTAAAAAAAATGTTTTTGGAACCAGCAAAAATCTGCATATCAAAAATTTACACACACACACATATACGCACACACATATTTAGGGCCTCATGAGCCTACGTTGGAAAGCATTTGGCCATATTAACATCTTGGAAACTAGCTTAGCCCAGCAGTTACTTTTTTAACACATTTTAAATTGCTGGTTAAAGCTCAGGCAATGTTAAATGTCTATGACGGAGTATATGACTTTCTGATCAATCAAGATAAGTATTAAATTACTAAAGGACTTCAGTTATCTGTTTGGTATCTCTCAGTCATGTGTCTACATCTTTATGTAATTTACAAAAGCTGCAGATGACAATGAGCAGAAGCTGTCAAACTATGGTAGGGCTAGCAAGAGGAACACCTCTGGTTTACTACTAAGAAAATTGGCTGGCTGCCTATCAGCCATAGAGCCTGCTTCATCATCTACAGCCTAATCTGCAAGCTGCTTAGTCTCTACTCCACGTGGTCATTGTCCAGCAGGCCATAAGGCGATTTTGAGCCATCCTTCTCCACTCTCTTATTGTCTCTCATTCCTTCCTTCCTGTCCTGAGCAGAGAAACACCTTCTCTTTTACAGATACTCTGACAAGGAACTCTGTCCTGAACAAAATTAGTCAGTTACCTATTTTGACTGAATTCGCTAATCACCTTATGCTATTCTTCCAGGAAAGATGCGAATACAGCTGCTTTGATGTTGCAATAAAATTTCAAATATCATTGCATTATATTTATAACTTAACAAGGTCATACTCTTGTCCTTGGAATAGGATCTTGATTTCTGTTCATTGTTAAGAAGGTCTAAACTTGTTTTGAGTTGATTGCCTGCAATTATTCCTTGTGTTTATAAATATTTTATTTTTAGGTGTAGGTAAGATTTAATAATAGGGTAAGAACCTATGTAGTCCAGTTTGCCTGTGTCTACAAATAACAAAACAATTCATTAGGATATCATTACAAATTCATTGTTTATATATAATGTGAAACTGGTATAAATAAAGCTGTGCAAACCACGTGCCATTCATTTGTCATGCTAAAAAATCAAACATAATGTAATAAAAATCTTTTAGCTTTAGCAAACATTTCAATATACAGATTACCTGTTTCAGAGAAATATAGAAAAATGTGTTTGTGTATATGTGTGTGTATTTATTATATATATATATATATATATATATATATATATATATATATAATTGTATATATATTTATGTCTAGATCATCAAACACAGAACATTTGAAATGCAGACCATCAAAATAAAGATAATTTTAGAGCAAATTTAAAATGATCGAAACAAAACATTTTAAAAAGCATGTTTAGCAGAAAGGCAATTCCTCTTCACCCACCCCCACTCCCCGCAACGTATATATACCAATTCAGAGAACATACAAAAGTGGAGTAATGGCAATGTCTCTTACAGTGGAGTAAGGTCAAAGTTCTTTACCCTGGTGCACCATGATCCCATATAAAATGCAGGTGGCAAAAACTCCATTGAAAACAACATTCACTCATATGAGTGATCGCTGTTACTTACAGCCTGAAAAAACATTCACTCAAGTTAGCATTCTATGTTTTGCATTGTAATCATATATGCACACACAAGTAAATCGCTGGCTGCTTTGTAAGCGTGATTTGCAGTTGGCAGTAGTTGTGTATTCCATCAAGCCTTGTATTCCCTGGTTATTTATCTTGAACAAGCATGCAAGATTATTATGTAACTCTAATAGCACATAAGATATGAGAGCCCCATCCAGATCAGCAAGATACCTCCCACTAGTAACATTTGATATCATTGTGTCTAATTGTATTATAAAGACATTCTGTGATTAGTGATTCAAGAATATGATCTCAGGCACAGATACATCAAAGGAGGTCTCATATAATACTGTATGATAAACTCCTGCATATGGGCAGACTTGCTTCAGAATCACCACCTGAATCATATAGCATGTTGATGGTGGCCCTATGCATAGTGTGCTGTGAAAGAATGTTTTTTTCACTTTCCTTGTTGGATAGAAATAAGATACAGACACCAAAACCTGGTACAGGAATGGATAATTAAGGAGATGTTTGGCAGAATGAGTAAATTAAAAGGTGTTCAAGCCAGCCATATCTACTGCAGACATTTCATATTGCCAGTGGCTTATACCTTTTTTTTGCCTGTCACCTGTTGAAAAATATCCTGTGGAACTCCTGTAAGATCTGACCCATTTTTTCAGTCACAGGCTTCTTGCTATGAAGTCTTATGATACTGTTTATAATCCACATAATCTGTTTCATTGATTCAGGTGCTACTTTGCTGCATTGATTGAGTCCCTTGAGAACAGTGTTTAGTTGTTGACAGACTTGATTGCTATGTAATTGATTTGCTGCCTTCATAAGAGTGCCCTGAATGCCCGGAAGTTCAAATCATTGATTACACTGCCATTGCAATCAAATTCTTAGATGATTGCCAATTAAACAGTCTTGGCAGAACTAGATTTGAGCTCACTGTATTTATTTATAATCATATTATTTTCTTCGCAAGACTGCATGCCAGGGAGATACTAGATTTAAGGTTTTTGTATACATTTTATTTATTTATTTTTTCTATTAAAACAGTCCTCTTCGAGATATATATATATATGTATTCTGAGCATTGAGCATGTTCTAAGGTTTCTACAGTTTTAACAAAAAGTTGCCATTGCTAATTTCATTTCAAAATTAAGAACCTGACTGATAGAAAATGACTTACTTAAATTATTTAACACATGCTCCATATTTCCACCTTGCATCCACAAAAAGATATATATATACTTTTTAAGTAATAATACTTATGTTTTGATGTCTGCAATATTGCTGCCATTTATTGAAGAGTTTTAATTACACTTTTTTGTCTGTTTCTCTTGCTTTAATTATTTAATCTCCTCTGCATGCTTAATTTTTTCATATTTTCTTTGCTTTTATTAATGTATTCCAAGAATTATGAAGTCCTTGTTCTCAGCACAGAGTATTTGTACTGACCAAAGTGACCATCACTATAATCCAGTTCTTGAAAGAAATCTGTACTGAAGACTGTAAAAGTCTCCCCATTGTGCGCAGAGGTATTACAGATGGGTTCTAATAATGTGTTTTATCAGATACCTACAATCTAGAAATATTTCTTGGGGCAGAGTAGAGAACACAGTTCCACAGCTTTTGCAGGCCCAGAAATTCAAACAGTATCTGAAGTGTCTGTTATAGGGACAATGCAACTAGACAGGAAGGGAAAAATAAACGTCCCTGTCTAACACCTTTAGTAATTGCTATTGGTGGTGCTATTAAGGGGGCAATGCATGTTACTGAGGAGGAGCTTTGGTATACAGAGGTTAGGACCTGAATAAAAGAGTACAAAAAATTGAAGGCTAATATGGCACTGTACAGATATGTCCAGCTAATGTTGTCAAAAGCTTTCTCCACATCTACTAATATCAGGGCTCATGGTATTCTTAATAGCTGACTTTTTCAATCTATTGGGTACCCATAATGCATGCATTTCTACCTTTGACAAAGGCAAACTGGTCTGGATGGACTAGATTAGCAAAAGGGATGCTACCATGTAGGTCAAATCCTCATGTACATTTTATTATATACGTTGAGAAAAGAAAGTAATCAATAAATCCCAGGTGAAGGTGCTTCTTTATCTGGCTTTACTAGAGACAAAAGGACTCTCTGCTTCCGCAAGGGTGGAATGTAAGGATCTGTTGCTCCTGGTAAGCATGCCTCCTGAAGTGAATACAGATCAGGAATGGGGAGTTTTTTTATATATTCTGAAGGCAGCCCATCATTTCCTGGTGCTTTGTTTTATTTTAGTCTCTACATGTCTGCTGAATTTACTGCATTGTGACTAATGCCTGTGGGTGTTCAAATGTAAGCTGTTGTACTTGGGGTGTAATATCTAGGGGGGGTTGAATCTGTGCATATTTGTTAATAATAATTATTAAATTGGGAAATAATGGCATAAATTGACATAGGGTCTCGATCTTGCTTTTTGTCTTGCAAGACCAGGGGAGTATTATGCCAAGAGAGCATTTTGCTTTTTTTTTTAGCCTACCTGCCACATACTTGAGGGGCCACTTTGTAATATAACAGATGAAGTCTTTTCAGGGCAATTTCTGTTTTGACATTAATAATTTCCTGGATTTTGTCTTTTAACTGGGTTAGGGTAGACTGGTTGGGATCCTGCTTACTGGTCAAGCATCAGATGAGTTCTTGGCTATATAGCTCTTGCAGAATAGAGAGATCTTCATTCAATTTCCTCCGTAGACTATTGTACGAAGTCTGCAGTATGGCATACATGAATCCCTTAAAAGGATCCTGTAGCATAATATGGGCAGTGTTTTCTTTGTGAATGAGCTTCCAGGTATTCTTGTATTACACTGAAAATGTTATTGTTATTGCATGTGGTGCAGCGGTTTGCATTGTAACCTCATAGCAAGAGGTTCTCCGGTTTAATTCTCAGCTGGCATGCCTTCTGTGCAGAGTCTGCATGTCCTTCCTGCATTTGTGTACATTTTCTCTAGGTGCTCTGGTTTCCTCCCACATTACAAAGACATGTGTCTGGAGCATTTCTCCGCCGGCCTCCACTGAAAACTGGCTCATTCCAAGTCAGACTTTCCCGGTAAACACATGTTAAATAAATAAATAAATAACTTTTCTGGGTGCTATCAAAATTTGGGAGTCTGGTGTACTACTGTAGAACTCACCAAATTTTAGGTGGTGTTAGGCTCAATTAATCCTATTCTTCAAGAAGATGCACTTCAAGTCATCATGATCGAAGTAGGGGCATGAGACTGCATCATACTCAAGACACGACTCTAACAGAGTTCGACCAATATATATCTTATCTATCCTTGTATGGGTATCACATTGGGTATTAATAAGTGTATAGCCAAAACAGGGTATTCTCCTGTAAGACCAGATCCACTAACATCATGTATTTATCAGGCTGTGGATGGTAATTCATTACTAAAACAAAGCAGAAATTCCTTAAGATTCCAAGAGCTGGATAAGTTATTTCTTACACTTATTTCATTGAATTGCATTTCTGTATCACTTATAATTGTGCTATACAATTAATCTACTATATTTGCACTGATATAAAGCTTTTTTACTGTTTCATTGCATTTATGTACTGTTTTATATTGTTTTAACTGTATTTTTCATTGCTAGGTACTGTTTCATTACTCTAATTGCATGTTTACTGAATTACTAACTGTAAACTGCTTTTTTATACTGAGAGTTGTATTTTCTATTTGTGAGTGCTCTATCCGTGCTTTTCTGTGCATTTTTGATTTTTTGAGGTTTCTGTGTTGTAGTCTAGTCTGTTTGCAGTTAAAAGCATTCCCTAGAGTCTGCTTGCTCCTCGATCTGTATAAAACTTTCATTTAGTGGCTACAGCTAGTGGCGTAATAATTTTAGTTTCCCACCCCCTCCACTCCGCTAGTGTTGTGGTGTTCTTATACTTGGTGGCTTTGCAGTTGCCCACCCATACTGTATATTTGATCTGGGACACTCCTCCCAGTCTAATGTCATTAGTTCATTCAATCTAAGAGAGAAAGAACATTTGTGAAGGCCAACCCACTCAGATTCTTAACCTTGAATTAACTTCTGTTCCAGCTTTCTCCATTTCCACTTTACTGAAAAAAATATTCTAAGCTTGTTTCCCCCATTTCCTGTAACAAGTCTAGTCCAGATACAGATTTGCTGTATCCAGGACTGTTTGTAAGCTCCTGAGCCCCCCACCACCTTAACTAGGGTTAAACTATTCCCGGCGCCATAAAGTGTGCTCTTCAAATTTTCCCTTACAACTAGCCAGATTTTTAGTTTTAGCACTCAGATCTGTTTCTTTCAGCTAAGCACTTGTTCAGAACTCTTTGTAAGCACTAAATAAGCTACAAATTACTACAGCACTCAACGTTCTTCACTTGTCTAGAGGAAAACAGTTTTTAGTACTTAATAAATACGCACCTATCCAGGCATGTCTAAAGGTCAGCTCCTGGTGTTTTCTCCTGTCTACCTGATGAATCCGGGCATCTGGGGGCAATGCAGCAATTGCCTCATGTATACAGACAACCTCTCTTCCTACCACCCAACACTACAACCTGTGAGAGATGCACTTATATAGCTAACCTGGAAGCAAAGCTCGCTTCACCGAAGACTAGACTAGACAGTCAAGAGGAGAAGGTAAACACTTGCACCTCACCACACTCATCACATAGTCCCTAAAAACCTACACCACCAAAACACACACATAGAAGCACAGACCACACACCTACATTCATGGAGGATCTCAATAAAAATCTGCCAAAACAACTGAGACCTCCAAAGCAAAAATGCAAGCAACCTCCGCCCCCCAACACAACTCAAATGACACATAGCCCACAAACTCAGTGTGCCACTCAACTACAGCCCATAAGGCATAATGTACCCAACACTCTCGTCATAGGTGACTCTATAGTCAGGCACACTGATGTTCCACTCACCAGGCTAAACAAGGAGAAAGTTACTGTCAGCTGCCTGTCGGGTGCCGGGATCAGCCACATAATGCACGCACTCAGGTCACTCCACAACAAGTACAAATATGACTCTGTGATTCTCCATGTTTATGTAAATGACTTGAGACGTACCTCCCTGGACTATATGAAAAGAGACATGGAGGAGCTCTCCGATCTTGTAGCCCAGGCAGGTATGACCCTAGCCCTGAGTAGCATCCTGCCATCACCCATAATGATACCACAGTGCAAGGACAAAATGACTGACTTCAACAATTGGCTAAGCTTCTGGTGTCATTTTAAGGGAATTTAGTATCTGTCTGCCTGGGATGACATGATCAACAGACCACGATGCTTTGCCAGAGATGGCCTGCACCTGTCGCCCTTGGGATTCCGGATACTGGCAAAGGCTCTTGCCACCCCTATAGTGCCTTTTTTAGGCAAGGTTCAAATGACAAATTCACCACCGTAACAGGTACAAACAAGCAAATCTGAGGGTAATGCTACTCAATGCTAGAAGTCTAAACCTCAAAATGCAGTCACTCGAGGCACTCCTTAAAATGGAGAACATCAACATCTGTGCAGTGACAGAGACCTGGTTCAAAGATCCATAGAGCACCCCTGCATTATCAGGCTATAATTCATACTTCACCTTTCGGCCACCTAACCCGGACTGAAACACTGAAGGTGGAGGCGTGTCCATATTCATTAAAAATGTCCACACCTCCAAGCTAGTTGCTCAGCATAATAAATCCGAGATTATCCAAGTGCAACTAACTCTGGGCAAGACCGTAATCCAAATTGTAGCTTGTTACAGACCCCCCCACCATGCCCCAGGATTCCCACTCCTCTTTTCTTGATACACTGGAAAATATTAGGGTACAACCCAACACCCTAATAATGGGTGATTTCAACTACCACACAATTAACTGGGAAAACTACTCATGTACCAACTCTTTTGCTCAATGTTTTCTGGAATTCATAAATTTCAATGCCTTGGATCAACTTATCCACACCCCGACCAGGGGCTGCAATATCCTAGACCTGGTCATTACCAACGTGGGCGACCGGTGTTCCACACCAGAGGTCAATTCCTCGTTGGTCAGATCTAACCACAAGCTAATCATCCTAGACATCCACATTCCACCCCCACCCCCCATTAGGGAAACAACCATAAAAAATTTCTCCAAAGCCAACTTCACGCTTCTTAAGACAGAAGTGGCAAACTTCACAACACCCATGCAAATGGGCAATAGAGGTATGACTGCTGAATCCTACACAAATACACTTTATAAGCACTTACACAAGTGCATGGATCGTTCTATCCCTAACAGAACCAAGATGCTATCCTCCAAAAAAAGTAAGCCAATCTGGTGGTCTTCTGCCATAAACAAACTCTACAACAGAAGAAAGAAACTGTTGCAAAAAATAGTAAAATCCCATGATTAGAGGAACTCCCTGGTCAGCCTCAGTAAGAAGCTGAGACCGCTCATAAAATCATCCAAAACTAGTTATGAAAAGAAAATCACCACTGATTCTAAAGACAACCACAAAGCATTATATAGCTATGTCAAAAATCTCAATGGCAATACTCATATCTGCTCTGAGTTACAGCACAATAGCACTAAATATAGAGAACCAACTGATATTGCCAACATCCTGGCAGATAGGTTCAGTGTTAACTTTAGCCCCCTTTTACCCCCTAAAGGGCCCATCTCTATACCAGAAGAATGCAAAGTTCCTGCAATCACGGCTGCACAGGTAAAAACCTCACTTTCCAAAGCCAAGAACACAGCATCCATGGGACCTGACAACATCCCAGGCTGCATTCTACATACATGAACTACAGAATGAACTGGCACCCCACCTAAGTACCATGTTCAATCATAGCATCACCTCAGGCTTTGTGCCCATTGAATGGTGCACTGCGACGGTTATCCCACTCCACAAAGGGGGAGCCACGACAGATCCCGGGAACTATCTCCCCATTAGCCTGACGAGCCTGGTCTGCAAGGCCATGGGACATATCAGCATGGAACTCATAAACAAAGACATTGTAATCTCCAAACTCTGGACAATACACAGTTCGGGTTTATAAAAGGCAGATCATGTCTCCTAAACCTGATAGACTTCTTTGAATCAGTCACCAAAGCCATAGATGAGGGTAAGGTGGTTCACACAGCCTATCTAGATCTTGCCAAGGCTTTCGACACCATCCCCCACTGTGGAATTATAGATAAACTCACTAAACTAGGTATAAATCCCTATGCCACAAGACGGGTTGCCAACTGGCTTACTGACAGAACCCACACTGTGAAAGTAGCAGACTCCAAATCCAACTTCAGATCAGTGACAAGTGGAGTACCACAGGGTTCAGTCCTGGGTCCTTTCCTGTTTGGTATCTACTTATCTGAAGTACAGGCTAACACAGAGGGTCTTTGGCTACTGAAGTTCGCAGATGACTGCAAACTAGGAGCCATAATCAAAACTCCTAACGATGTGGACATCCTACAAAAGGGCATCACTGAGACAGATCCCTGGTGTCAAACCCATGGCCTCAAGTTTAATGCCAAAAAGTGCATTGTCATCCTTTGGTAAAAACTCTGTTCCCATGAGCTACCACGTAGGCAGTAGTCTACTTAACACTGAAAGTGTGATAAGAGACCTTGGGACACAGGTGGACAGTAGTCTCTCCTTTGATAATCACATTGCCACAGTGGTCAGGAAATCCTTCTACATGGCACACCTCATCACAAAAGGTTTCTCATCCAGAAAAAAAGAGGTCATTGTTCCCCTCTGCACATCACTCATTAGACCCAATGTTAAGTTGTCAATCTCGCCTTCATTCTTGCTGGATGGGTTCGGAGCCGATCCTCGGCTCCGACTCGGCACTAGCTTTAGCTCGAGAACTCCTTTTACCAGCTCGAGGCAACCCTATATCCCATGATGCAAGGCGGAACTACCCCAGATCTCGTTTGCCGCTTAGCGAAAGAGGTCTCCTTTGCCAGCTGAGGTAAGTTTTTCTTGTTAAATAAGAAAAAAGTTAGTTAGGGGTTTAATTTCCCTTCAGTGTCAGGTTAGCCTGTATTTAGTACAGCCCACCCTATTCCCTTCCTTTTTTAAACTTTTAATATAGTTTTTTCAGTGAAAGTTTTAGTCAGGCCTAGTTCCCCAAGTTATTCCCTTCCTGTGTGTCTGTGTAGGGATTAAGTTGTGTGTTTGTGGGGACTGTGTGTGTATATCCTTTTAGGATGTCTAGGGAAGGCAAGGTCTCAGGCTTCAAGAAGTGTGACCAGTGCTGTCAGAAAATGTCCCTGACAGATGGTCACACTTCTTGTGTGTATTGCCTGGGGCCTTTGCACCTGCAGGACTCCTGTGCGTTGTGTCATGCCTTTAGCCAGCGAGTCCTGCAGGAAAGGAGGAACAAACTGATCCTCCGAGGTTTGTTGAAACCTGAAGGTTCTCCTCCTAAGCAAGGGCAGGAAAACCTCTTAAGCCACCAGGCTCAGGCTACAGTGTCTAAGCCTCCTCCGGTGGCTCCGCCCGTCGGAGCCGATATCGCCCGCTGGAACCGATGCTTCTTCTGCCAGAGTAGTGGGTTCGGTGCCGGCGGCCCGATACCCTGATTACTGTTGCCTTGTCGGCTCCGGCTGGAGCCGACACTTTATCCAGCATCGGAGCCGAGAGATCCTCGGCTCCATCTGGGGTTCAAGGGACTTCGGCTCCGATGGCTCCGGCCCGCAAGAGATCCCGGTCCCTTCGATACTAAGTATCCACTCGGCCCGGGGTCTCCTCTTTGGCGGAGCGGAGCCATCGGAGCCGATCTTCGAGATCTTCCAGGCTGTCTGACCACGATTTGGAGAGGGTGGTAAGCAGGCTGTTGAAGTCTCAGGCACTGGCCCAAATGCTCCATAGCCCGCCTCAACAGACTTGGCTACAGCCCCAATTCTTGAGATTCCTCCTCCGACTCCACACCAGAGTTCGGAGCCGGAGCTTCTTGGGACAGCGACTGTTTCGATGCCGGAGCCGATACATCCTTCGGCTCCGTCATCCTCGGCTCCGATCTCCTCCTTGAGACTTTCCTTGGAGGGATCCGTCGTCGGGTTTCCACTGTCGGCTCCGAGGGGCTAGTGGCATCGGACCCTTGTCCGACCCCCGCTCTCCCTCTCGGAGCTTCGCTTTGGTAAGCTCGGCGCCGACATCTGCCTCGAGCCTTCTCTCTCCTTGGAGCCGACCATTCCTGTTTCTTCGAGCGGGTGTGTTCAGGTCTCCGGGAGAGGAGCCTTGAGGTGATGAGGAGTGTCCTGGCCTCTGAGCCTGGTCAACGGTCTATCCCTCTAGCTCCTCCCTCATCAGTGCCTGCAGAAGCCTCTTGCCAGCCTCTTGCTCTCAGGCCCAGGGATCCATCGCCCCAGGTTTCCCCACTGGGAATTTCCTCCTCTTCCGAGGTTTCTCCTGACTGCAGGTGAACCCCTCGGAAGAGGACGGTAAGAGGAAACACACAGACTCCCTGAGTCTACTACATCTGATACCGACTTAGATGAGTCGGAGGGTTCCCCACGGTCCCCTCTGAGGATGTCTCATTTTCAGACATCCTTGAGCTCCTCAAACAGAGGGGAATTGGCCTCCATTGACCCCTCCGAGGATGAGTCGGTATACCTGGAGGCTTTGGATCCCGACCCTCCACCTCCTGGGTGTCTCCGCCTTCGACCCACTCATGCAGGTAGTGGCTCGGAAGGCGTGCGGCTCCAGATTCTGTGGAACCTGTCCCCAGGAGACCATCCAAATTCATCACGGCCCCTTCGGACAAACAGTTCCTGTCCAAAGGTGTCTCTGTGGATGCTATGGTGGTGGCGGCCACTAAGAAGGAACTGGCGGATCCTTCAGTACCTGTCCATCCTCCTAATAAGGATTCTAGGACCATGGACAGGTATGGAAAGCGGATGTTTTCTTCAGCGACCTTTGCAATGCGCTCGCTGAATTACCTTTGTCACTTCACCAGGCTTCAACGAGATATTCTCAAGGAACTGGGGAAGTAGTCCAGGATCCTTCAGCTGCTGGGGCTCAGGAAAAGATTGCCTCTCAGCTAGCTATCCTGAATTGATATCTAACTCCTCCATGCGGCTCATATCTTATGCAGCCGATGGAACGAGCAGGGCCGCAGGCACAGGTGTTGCTCTTAGACGCCAAGCCTGGATGCGGCTGTGTAATTTTGCGGACCCCTTTAAGGCGTCCTTCACCAACACCCCCTTTGACGGTTCGGCTTTGTTCGGACCTCAGGTGAAGGATACTTTGACCAGATGTGAACAAGACGGTAAAACTCTTTCTGCCGTTGGAGTCCAGTTTTCCACTCCTTCTAGACCATATCCCAAGGGTCAGAAGGGGGGGAAGATGTGGTTCCGTAAAGCCCAAGGAGCTACACCGGACACACGTGGTCAGTTTACCCCTAGAGGCAGAGGGGGTAACAATAATAGACGCCGCCCTAGAGGCAGGGGGGGTCCTCAGAACCAGGGCAACAGGGAGCCTCTTCCTGAGAAGCCCTTTCAGCATCCCTGAGGTGTTGCCCGACTGTCCACCCTTGGAGGCAGTCGGGGGAAGAATTTCGCTGTACCCAGTAGCCTGGCAATCCCTATCACAAGAGAAGTGGGTACAGTCGATTATATCCGAGGGTTACAAAATCCCCTTCGAAAGGTTTCCCGTACCTCTACAATCCCTTCCAGACATCTCACCCGGTCAAAGGGATTTGGCAAAACAGGAAGTTTCAAAACTCCTGGGAAAAAGAGCCATCCAAACAGTGCCGGCAGACCAAGTAGGATCCGGCTTCTACTCAAGATTCTTTTTGGTCCCCAAAAGGACGGGAGATTGGAGACCAATACTAGACCTAAGCAGACTAAACAAGTCTGTCAAAAAGGCAAGATTCGGATGGTCACGCTGCAATCCATTCTGCCCTTTCTGGGCAAGGACAACTGGATGTGCTCGATAGACCTTCAGGATGCGTACTATCACATAAAGATTCACAGACGCTCCAGAAGGTTTCTCCGCCGGCTGGGAGCCAGTCATTACCAATTCAGAGCACTGCCCTTTGGCCTCACTTCAGCCCCCAGAGTGTTCACCAAATGCATGGCGGTGGTCACAGCTCACCTGAGACGGCGAGGATTCCAAGTGTTTCCTTATTTGGACGACTGGCTCCTCTCCGCCACCTCCAGGGATCAGCTTCTTCGGTCCAGAGATTACACCTTACAGCTTTGCAAGAGTTTAGGAATTTCGTGAATTTGAAAAATCCTCTCTGCTGCCTTGCCAATCTATCACCTTTATAGGCGCAGAGTTAGATACCGTCAAAATGTTAGCCAGACTAACAAATCAAAGGATTCTGGACATCCAGAAATTTGTTCAGCTTCTGTTACAAAGCAACAAGGTCAAAGCCAGGTTTGTCTTGAAGGTTCTAGGCCTAATGGCTGCAGCCATTGTTCTTCTTCCACTAGCTCGCTTCCACATGCGTCTCCTGCAGTGGATGTTGTTCACGCAGTGGTCGTACTCACGATCTGCCCATGAGACACGAGATCTTAGTGACACAGTCTTGCAGGGCTCATCTACGATGGTGGGTATCTTCCCCTCTTCTTCAGCAGGGCCGACCATTTGTTCCCCTCCTCCAGTCGCCACAGTCACCACGGATGCCTCTCTGATCGGGTGGGGGCATTATCAGGGCAGGATGGTCCACGGACGTGGCAACCCATAGAATACCACCTGCACATAAATGTCCTGGAGATGAGAGCAGTGCTTTTAACGTTGCAAGCCCTCGACGACTTTCTTCCCACAGGGACTATTGCAGTACAGACGGACAACATGTCCGTGGTCTGGTACATCAACAAACAGGGCGGAACCAGGTCCTATCCCTTATGTCGAGAAGCTCTCAGACTTTGGCAATGGGCGATCTCTTCTCAGCGGTTTCTGATAGCAACGCACATCCCGGCAGGTCCAACCTATTGGCGGACAGGCTAAGCAGATCTATTCTGATGCCTCACGAGTGGTCTCTCAATCAGTCTGTAGTGGATCAGATTTTTCTGAAGTGGGGCACCCTTGTTGCGATCTTTTCGCTACCCTCAAAACAGCAAGTGCCCAGATTACTTCACACTATTTCCTCTTCCAGGCCAACCCTTGAGAGACTCTCTAACCCAGGATTGGCCTCGGGACTTCTTTATGCTTTTCCCCTTTCCATTGATTCCACAAGTCATTCAGAAAGCCACCGCTTTGAGAGCCAAATTGATCCTCATTGCTCCATATTGGCCTCGACAAATTTGGTTTCCGTCTCTACATCGTCACCTTCTGGTGCAGCCCTGGCATCTGGACCCAGTTCCGGATCTTTTGATCCACCAGTCGGGTCAGCAGCACCGAGCCATTCATTCTCTCAACCTCACTGCTTGGTTGCTCCACTTCCTTCCCTAGCCAGGCTACCAATGATTTCTGACTCAGTCAGAGACATTTTAGTGTCTTCTTTAAAGTCGTCCACTAGAACTGTTTATGCTAGCAAGTGGCGACGTTTTTCTATTTGGGCAAACGCCAGAAATATTGATCCCTTCACCGCTCCTGTACATTCTGTTTGGATTTCCTGGCGGAGGTTTTTCATTCAGGATCGTCATCATCTACAGTCAAAGTACAAATGGCTGCTATTTCCAAATTTCATGTTGGCTTGCAGGACAATAACATCATGTCTCATAGGTTATGCAAAGCCTTTTTGAGAGGAGTTTTTCTCCTAAAACCGCCTGTGAAACATCCTCCTCCGCAATGGGATCTGAACTTAATGTTGGCATCCCTAATTCTACCTCCTTTCGAACCGTCTGCTACGTGTTCTTTAAAGTTGTTGACATGGAAAACTATATTTTTGCTGGCTGTTACTTCTGCAAGAAGAGTTTCTGAGATTCAGGCCCTCTGTATTCATTCACCTTATCTGGTGTTTCATAAGGATAGGGTTTCGCTCAGGACTAACCCTTCCTTTCTTCCCAAGGTTGTATCTCAAGCCAATATTAACCAATCTATTGATCTACCAGTTTTCTTTCCTAACTATTCTGACAGAGCTGAACAGAAGCTGCATTTTTTGGATGTTCATCGTCAGCTCAGGTACTACTTACATAGGACTAAACAACTTAGAAAATCAGACCAATTGTTTGTCTCCTATGCAGGAAGCAGGTTAGGTCTTCCAGTATCTAAAGTGACCTTATCTAGATGGTTGACTTCCACCATTTCTTATGTGTACTCTCTAAGGGGCAAACAACTATCTTCTAAGCCAAAAGCTCATTCGACCAGGAGTCTATCCACTTCTGTAGCCTTTCAGGATAGACTTCCCATTGACACTATTTGTGCAGCAGCTACTTGGGCCACGCCTCATACGTTTGTGTCTCATTACAAGTTGGATTTGGCCTCCAGAGATAGGGCCAGTTTTGGTTCCACTGTTCTCAAGAGTCTGTTCCATTGAGCCACCCGGGATACAGGTGCTAGGGACGCGGTCCCATCCAGCAAGAATGAAGGCGAGATTGACAACTTAACATTTAGAAGTTATGTACCTACCATAACGTTCCATGTTAGTTGTCTTCATCTCGCCTTCTTCTTGCGTCCCACCCTCCTTGCCCTGGCCTGGACAGATCTTGGAGAGTTCCTATTAGATTGCTTCCTCTGGAGCATTGTTATGAGGACTTCTTTTAGGAACCATGGTTCCTAATTATATTAGGATAAGTCTTTAGCAGGGTTAGTTAGCTGCCAAACGAGATCTGAGGTAGTTCCGCCTTGCATCATGGGATATAGGGTTGCCTCGAGCTGGTAAAAGGAGTTCTCGAGCTAAAGCTAGTGCCGAGTCGGAGCCGAGGATCGGCTCCGAACCCATCCAGCAAGAAGAAGGCGAGATGAAGACAACTAACATGGAACGTTATGGTAGGTACATAACTTCTAATTATAGAGTACAATGCCATTTTTGGTATGTACCTCACAAGACATCTACAACAACTGGAAAGGCTGCAGAAATACCTCACAAAGAGGATTACTGGCCTCAAACAGATGCCCTACGCAGATTGTCTCACAAAACTACAGCTTTACTCTGTCGCATATCGCCTACTCAGAGGCGATCTCTGCCTAACATACAAAGCTGTGTCAAACCCAGAGCTGTCGGACATGCTCCACTTAAAGAAATCCTAATCCCACTGAGCTACATGCTCTAGGGATCTAAACCTTGTCACCACAATAAACAGAACATGCTGGGGGGATAGATTCCTGTCCCAGAGACTTCCCATACTCTGGAACAGACTACATATCTATGTCAAACAGAGCTCCTCATTAGCACTCGTCAAGAAAAATCTTGATGATTGGATGGGAAATAGGAAATTCACCCCGGGGAATCACTTCTGTGGCTCTGCTTGACAGGGGCACAGGAAAATAATTTTCTTGGGTGGCGAAAGCCAGGGTACCTTTTTGGCTTGGCTTATATAGGCCCTAGGGCCAATAGCCTGGTACCTGCCTATGAACCTATGAATTCTAACTGACAGGGAGGGTGAAAAAGACCTAGTGATGATGGTGACTTGAGGTTCTATAATAAAGTTAAAATACACAACCTATTACACATTCTTTCATATAACATGTTTCCTTTTATGGGTAATTTGTTAATAGATAGTGCCCATAAAAAATCTTGACATGTCTTAACACACAGAAAATGTAACCTTTTTTTTTTTTCCTTTTAGCTGCTACTGTCTCATTTCCCAATCCTTCCCAAGGATTAGTATAATAAAAGTTGTACATTAGCTTATGATACCATTCTTTCCTATTTTTGCTAATTTATCTGTATTTATTTTCCATAGTATATTTTGCTGTTTTTCTTTCACATCTTCATTCATAAATATTTTCTGCCTTTTTCCTACTCTAACCTTATTCCAAAATACCCCATAATTAACTTGAAAAATGCTTGCAATCAAGTTATTTTTTCTATCTTTCTACATCTCAATTCCCAGTATATGAGCAAAGATGCCATCTGGACAATAGGATGCATTAATCATAACCTCCATTTTCTTCTCCCAGGTACAGAACCCATCTTTTTAGAGGGTTGAGTGTTGATCAGCATATGCAAGTAAACACTAGCTGCATTAGTTTTGTTTCTTTTTTGCTTGGACATATAATACCTAAAATTATAGAATGAATCAAGTGCATTTTTCTTTTTAAATGATAACCTAAATGTTTTCCAGAAATAACTTATTTATTTTACTTTTTCTGTCACTGCCATCCACTGTTTCTTTACTTCTTCCATTTTACTAAACATAATTTCAAGTAATTCAGTTTTTAATCAGAAAACCCCTACTTTTCTCTTTAGTTAATTATAATTCCACTTTCTTTGAAGTATCAGTTAATAATATCACCATTTTTTTTCATCCAACTCTTATTTCTTGCAATAACAATAACATCTTCAGTGTATAGTAAAAAGTATGAATCTCAGCACAGTTCTATAATTTATGTGCCCCTCACCCAGTATACCTCTCATAACACAAGTGATAACATTCATCACTAAAGAAAAGATTGCACTGCTCATAGGGTAGCCGTGTATTACAACTTTTCTTCACATACACCTGCTCAGTAAACCAGCTCATTAACCATTGATATAACCTTGATATTACTAAATGCCATTTTTAACAAGTTCATTCTTTTTCCTTTATCCCATTTTGCATCAATATTTCTAATAAACATTTATGATTCACATAATCAAATGCCTTGCTTATATCTTCCACTGTTAACTAGGCACACTCCCTCCATATGGCACATCTACTTTACCACAATTAATAATTCACGACTTAGTAAACATTTCATTCCATACATATTAGGTAACATTACTTCGTGCATAACCTTCTGAACTTTATTTGTAATATTTTCATTAATATTTTATTGTCTGAATTATTCAAATCAATTGATCTCCAGTTTTTTTTAAATATGTTTTCCTTTCTCTATGTAAACCTTATAACATTTTCACATGTATTACTTTCCAACAAAAGATCAAACAAAACGTCCATTTAATATGTCAACAAAAAAACAAACAAAACATTCATTTAATATGTCATCAACAAACCTTTTCTGCTGCTCATTTCATTTTTATATGCAGCATAACCCATAACATCTCACACCAGAGATGAGCCCTCTTTAATTAGCTTAAGCATGCTCTCTGATTAATCAAAAGTAAACTTACTTTACAGACTGTTTACAGAAATATTTTTCACAGTCCATATGTTATTGTCTTTGGCAATGCTTTCTCTATAACCCTCCTTGACATAAACTTTCATGATATCCATAATATCTTTTTGATGGTAGTTGATTGCACATTGTTTGTCCTTTCTCATCTGTCAATTTCATCATCACACACCTGTGATTTTACCATTTTTTGCCAGGTATGAAGATTTCCTTCTTTCATCTAACAAAATATTTTTGTTTAAACATAATTCCTTAACTTTCTTCTCATAATTATCCCCTTCTTTACAGAAAAAAAAATCATTATTAATTTCTTCTAAACTATTCAGCAATTCTTTTGTCATCTTTTCATGCATTTTCTCTTATTTACTTATTTCCAATTCTCCCCATAGATATTTCTGTATGATTCTTTAAATAAAACCCACCACTCTGTCCAGGACTTGCAAAACGTTTTTATCATATAATATTCCATCCCATACTGTTGAGTTTCCTTATTCATCTCATCTGTCTCTAACACCTTTCCTGACAGTCTTTTTATACTTTTTCCTTCTGTTATAATATAATTTTCTCCGTCTTAAATCCAAGTACACAAAGGCTCCAAAAACCCTGTGACCATAACCCCACTACCTTGTTCAATAATATGCTCAGACGTGTGTGTGTGTGTGTGTGTGTGTGTGTGTGTGTGTGTGTGTGTGTGTGTATATGTATATATATATATATATATATATATATATATATATATATATATATATATACACAGAGAGAGAGAGAGAGAGCATTCTGTGCATTCCATAGCCTTAAGCCACTACACTTCATTACATTCTGAGATTTTTTTTAACATCATGATTCACTATTTCTCTAATTATTTCTCAAATCACAGTTAAGATGTCCCATTATAACAATGCTTTTGTAAACCATAACATAAGGTATTATTGTTTTAAATATCTCTTCCCTTTCCTTAATACCCCTATTAATCAGAATACTTTATTTTTCCATCTGATATTTGCTATGGTTATTCTCTCAGCATAAACAATGGGAATTACTAATATTTTTACTGTAGCATTAAACAGCCAGTGGTCTCTGTCTGTCTAATCTTGCAGATGATTGTAATTTAGGAGCTGTCATTGAATCTCACACTGACACAAATGTTCTCTTGGAGGGGCTGACACAGACAAACAACTGGTGTCAGAACCATAGACTAAAACTAAATGCCAGGAAATGCATAATAGTATCCTTTGGGAAGTCATCCATCCCTGGTAACTATCATATTGACAACACACCCCTTAGAGCTGACCCAGTAGTCAGAGACTTAGGGACAAACATAGATAGTAATCTAGCCTTTGATCATCGTGTGTCTACAGTGGTGAGGAAATCATTTGTGTTGCGCAACTTATAAACAAAGGTATGGCGTCTAAGTCCAAGGAAGTCATTGTTCCACTATATTCAGCATTCATCAGACCGATCATTGAGTACAGTGCCCCCTTTGGTATGCACCTAACCAGATATATCCAACAATTGGAACACCCACACAGGTTTCTCACTAAAAGAATACAGGGCGTAAGTAAAATGTCCTATGCAGACCACCTCAAGGCCCTATGCCTGTATTCTGTCTCCTACAGGCTTTTGAGGGGAGATCTTTGCCTAGCATACAGGGCACTGTCAGACACCACTCTGATGGACCTCCTGCATATCCACAAATCAAACAGCAGCAGAATTACTCATTCTAAAGACTTAAACTTTGCCTTTGATGTAAATAGGACATGCTGGAGAGATAGGTATGTATCCCAGAAACTACCCATCAATGAAACAGGCTCCTCATCCATGTGAAGCAGAGTTCCTCCCTAACCCAATTCAAGTGCAACTTCGACAATTGGATGGGAAACTGGAAATTCATCCCTGGTTTGGTAACCTATGTCGCTAATGGACACAGGTAACCTGTAAATATTTCATCTCCCGGGACCATGCTTACACTTATCAAGGATATCAAAACTTGTCAGAGATTTGGGATGCATGGCTAGGTGTAAAAAGGTCCTTGTGATTATTAGCCTAGTAAACACCTATGAACCTATGTAACAAAAATATCACTCCTGAACATTGCTAATTTCCTAACTTCCATACATTTTTGTGTCCTCATATTGTGTCAGCTTGTATTCTGATTCGTCTTTGAGAGGCACAAACCTTGTATATTGTAAACAGATAACATCAGCACACAAATCTGTATATACCATTCCAATATTGACAATCTTCTGAATGTATTTTTAAGACTCTTGACATTAATCAAAACCACCTTAACAGTATTCCTTTCTTTCTTCAGCTTTTGCAGGAATATTTCTAAACTTTCATTTATTTACTCTTGCCCTTTGTCCTATAATAGCTCTTCTCTCTGTTATAACCAATTTCCTCACCTTCCCTTTTTCCTAACCTGATTGTTCACTTCACAGTGGCCACATCTCCCCAAGACAATCAGGACAGCAGATCCAAGGAAAAAATAGCCTTTAATATTCACCAACACAGTAGTAGCAGAAATATACAAAAAATCAGTTTTGCGCACTTTCACCCAGTAAAATACTAGGCTTCTTCAGAACAAAGAAGCATCCCCATCCAGTACGTTGAAATAATGCAGCACAACCAATCACATCCATAAATCAATTGAGTGTGCATACCATCAATTAATTACCATGGAATAACCTAATTAAAAGCATAGTGAAGATAAACTGCAGCTCTAATATTCAGAAAATGCATGTTACATCCACTCTAAAATAGAGGTGTATTTGGTTTAAACCTTAAAATCCAGTTCATAAAATCAATGTCAAAACCCTACTATAACAATAAATATCCTAGTAAATAAAAATAGGAAAAATGATTATATAAAATACATCAGTCATTCAGAACAATAAATAAAATACTAATAACAGCAAAATATTTAGTAAATAAAAATATAAATATAAATTTTACAATTTAGCAGCCCTGAGTTTTAAAACACTGTTAATACTAATATGGTCATTGAGACCAGGGGGTCTACCTGCGTCTAACTTCACCTGCCAAAACAGTTCTCTGTATTCCACCCTGGACTCCCAGCTCCGTCCATGGGGATCGACTAACACTTGCTCTAGCACAAAAAATGTTATTCTCATGTCCTTACATGTTAAAGAGTGTCTATAAAAAGCATTTGATTCCTTTCCTCTAGAAACCTTGTAAAATGCTCATAAATCCTTCTCCCAAGAGGTCTCATAGTCTTACCGATATAAAAACTCTGGCAATTTTCACAAATCCCAATATACACCATCCCTTTCATACTACAATTGTAGTATTTTGATGCTTTCAACCTAAAACCCCTAGATGGAATATATAACTCACCCCTTGTCCAAAATGTATCCACATTGTTGGCAGGCTCCACATTTGTGAGTCCCCCATCTTACTTCATCAGTAACCTGTCTAACAACCTGTTTCCTTTCAAAGAGTTCTTTAAGGTTGGTGTCCCTCCTTCTAACGAAAGTAGGATGGTTCGGAAGAAATGTTTTAGCCCCGTCATTAAACTTTAAAATATGCCAGTATTTTTTAATAATGTCTTCCACTTGGGTGAATGTAGTAGAAAAGGTGTGAATGAAGGCCCCTCTGCGTTTAAGATCACCTTCCTCAGATACTCCATTTCAGGCGGACCCTTACCTAACAAGGGAAAAAACTTCCTTTTCCTGTTCATAATAACCTCATTGGCCATGTTGTCCACCAATTGTTTGGGATAACCTCTCTCTTAAAAAAGTGAGGTCAGGGTCCTAACCTCTTCTAAAAATTCGGCAGTCATACTGGTCATTCTAGAGGCCCTAATCATCTGCTCCTTCACTCTCCCTTTTTTTTGATAATAAGGGTGTCCGCTCTCAAAATGTAAGTATGAGTTAGAAAATGAAACCTTCCAGTATAATTTAGACTGAAAGTAGTGGTTAATCACATTCTTATAAAGTGTAATGTCTAAATAAGTGATGGAAAAATCACTAAATGTGTGTGTAAAGGACAGGAAATCAGTAGTTTGGTTAAGATACAGCATAAAATCATCAAATTTCTCTCTAGGCCCATCTCACAGTAAACAAATATCGTCCAAGTAACAGGTGTAGAATGTGATGTAACCCCACCAGTCTGTATTAAGAACAAATTTTTGTTCCCAGTAGTACAAAACACAGTTAGTGTATGGGGGGCACAATCAGCCCCCATTGCAACACCTTTCCTTTGTTGGTTAAAGTGAATAAAGTTATTTCTAAGGATGGTGTCCATAAAATCCATAATCAAGTTTAGAGTGTTCCCGTCCAACCCTGATTCTGTTAACAAAATTTCACCAAACCATTCTAAACCCTTTTCGTGCAGTATGCTTGGAAACAACTCAACCACATCAATAGTGACTAACAAACCTCCGGACCATATTTATCTTTAGACATTCTTCTCAAAGAGTCCTTTGTTATCTGTATCACAGATTTCAAGAACTTTTTTAACTGAGAATCTATAAAAATAGCTAAAGGTTCAGTAATGCTCCCTGCACCAGCCACAATAGGTCTGAATTTCATATTGTTAATCCCTTTGTGGGTTTTAGGGATACCAAATATGCAGGGAATCTTAGGATTATCTACATGTAAAAAATTGTATAGCTTTTCATTAAAACTCCCCTGCAATAAATAGGCCAACAAGTAAAAATTTATTTTAGCATAAGCAATATTTATCCTGGACTGAATGAAACATGTTCTATTAAGTGCCTGTTAAAATAGAAAGCATTGGACAGGTAAAAAAAAACATGTATGCACTGATGTTTAGGTGTTTATATATATATATATATATATATATATATATATATGTGTGTGTGTGTATGTGTATGTCTTTGGTTGATGGTAGAAATTCAATACTTATTGTAAAGCACTATAATAATTTTTTTATGAACAGTATGAAGTGAATTAATAGGATAGAGTGTTTTAATATTAATTTATGTGTTGATGTATTGTTTAGTAACTAGGGAATATTCCCTTAATTGTGTTGGATTTATGATTGATTCTGTTAATGAGTAACTGATTTGTTTAATTGGTTTAATTACTGACCCTTTTTAAACCATGTTTAGCTGGGTAATATTGTCTGAAGAAGTACATGAGAATATCTGTACGAAAGCGCTAACAATAAACGGTTTGTGTGGTTTTACCTTTCCGCTATTATTTTTGTTTTCTTGGTTTGAGTTTCAGTCGTATTTTGGGTTATAGCAATATTGATCTCATTATGAGAAACTCTCATGTAGTGTTCTGGGTCTTGCAGGATGTTAAATATATGTGTGTCATAATCATCATTATACATTAACACCACCCCTCCACCCTTGTCAGGCTGTCAAGATTCCAACATAGGCAGCTCTGCAGCACCACCCTCATTACTGGGACACCCACAAGGTAAGTGGCTCACACATGCCAGTCGGGGGGGGGGGTCACATACCCAACAACAGTCACAGCCAGCAGGATAGGTGTAGACTAACACGAACAAATGCTGTACTATGGCCTCTGAATGAGGCCTATGGGTAAACCCCCCAGGCCTACACAGACAGACTACAGCAGATCATGCAGTTGGATGTCAGTTGTGAAGGCTAGGAAGTCAGAAACTAATATGTAGGTAATTAAAAAATAAGATCTGTAGTACACTGGTATGCCTCTAGCCAGCACGATAGGTAAGATTACAGACTGAAATGGAGTACCCAACATACCAGTACACTCCTAGCAAATGTGTACAAGTGTCAGGTGTGGCCCCCCCCCCCATCCTTCGTAGACTTATAGTAACAGTCAGGTGTGCCCCCCAAACCTGTGTAGAAATATAGAAATAGTCAGGTGTGCCCCCCCATCCTACATACAAATATCATAACAGTCAGGTGTGGCCCCCCCCAAACTTGTGTAGAAATGTAGAAACAGTCAGGTGTCCCCCCCGCCATGCAGAAATATAGCAACAGTCAATGCCAACTGACCAATAGATATCCTGCAGACACATCATGCTACCTGTCGGTGTACAACACAAAGGTCAGCACAGCAGTACGAACTACCTAGACTTGATCCACACATGCAATATAAATGGCCATACTGGGCATGCTCACACACTTGGAGAAAGGCAATGTCAGTCAACAACATACTGAAAGGTCATACTGGGCATGCTCACACACTTAAACACATGAAGGCCATGTCTGCAAACACCAGTGGAACAGACATACACATGAAGGCCATGTCTGCAAACACCAGTGGAACAGACATATCTGGCAGTCGCAGTTCTTAGTGCAAGCATGTCAGTGTGCACTACTCCTGCCTTGCACACACATTGGATAGGAATACAGACATATATGTAAGTACAACACACTATAATAAGCCAAAGGCAGATCGACATATATGTGTGGAAGAGGGTGACCGTGACAAGGAGCCATCCAGCCCTGTCCCACCCAGCACACAGCCAAAGCGCCCCAAACACATGAGGTGCAGATGCCACCTACTGCAGATAATAACCACCAGTATCTGTCAGCATTACAGACTATGTGGTGCACGTGCCAGCTCTGCAAAATGACTGTACAAGAAAGTAGTCATGTAGTAGCTGTATACACGTACCTGTGACATATGACCCCGTGTGTGCCCACATGTGGCGTGTCAACCCCTAGATGAATGGGTTCTGGCCCATGCACACACCTCCCTCCCCATAGCCCTACTATGACAAGCCTGCTGAGGTTATCCAATGTGAAATACATCCTTGGGAGATCTGTAGCCCAGTAATCTCCATGGTTTGTCCCATAATTGTGTACTGCTGTAGTGTGATAAACTAGTTATGTAGGAGTTCTAATCCCAGACTTAGCAACTGTGTGAGTGTGCGTTTGTGTGCATGTCTGACTATGTAGAGAGAAATGCTTTTTAGGCTACTCACACTCCTTACAATTTATATACTCAACTTTGGCAAGGCTGCTGATGTCACCAACCTAGAAATACACCTCTGGGAAGGTTGTAGGCCAGTAATCTCTGTAGCGTGTTCTATAACTGCGTACTGCTGTAGTGTGATTAAATAATTAGGTAGGTGTTCTAACCTCAAGCTTGGCAACTGGGTGTGTGTGCATGTATCTATCTGTCTTTGAGTGTGTAGAAGACAATGCTGTTTAGGGTACTCATGCTTACAATTCATATACTCAACTTTTCCAAGGCTGCTGATATCACCCACCTAGAAATACACCTCTGAGAAGGTTGCAGCCCAGTAATCTCTGTAGCGCATCCGGTAACTGTGTACTGCTGGAGTGTGGCAGTTCTGGATATTTTGTGTGTGTTCCAATGTCTGTGTATGGAGCAATGCATTATAGGATAGTCACACGCAGTACATTCCTAATGCCCTACTTTGGTAATCCTGCTGATGTCATTCATTGTGAAATACATCTTTGGGGAAGGAGTTCTCTAGTAATCCCTGTGGTGCATCCTATAACAACACCACGCTATAGTGTGACATAGACCTTGATCAGGGGTTCTCTATCCACACATGTCAGTTGTAGATGTTTTGTATGTGTCTCACTGTGTAGGGACCAATGCATTTTGGGGTACTCACTCACAGAACATTTAAAATTCCCTACTTTGGTAACTCTGCTGATGTCATCCATTGTGAAATACACCTTTGGGGAAGGTGTTCTCTAGTAATCCCTGTGGTGTGTCCTATAACAGCTCCATGTTGTAGTGTACTATAGACCTCAGTCAGGGGTTCTATAACCACACATGTTGGTTGTGGATGTTTTGAGTGTGTCTCACTGTCTGTGTAGAGAGCAATGCATTTTAGGCTACTCACTCACAGTACATTTGAAATACCCTACTTTGGTAATCCTGCTGATGTCATCAATTGTGAAAATATACCTTTGGGAAAGAAGCACTCCAGTAATGTCCGTGGTGCATACAATAACTGCGTAGTGCTGTAGTGTAATAAACTAGTTAGGCAGGGGTTCTACTGCAAAACATGACCGGCATGTTCGTAACTTGTATCCTGTGTAGAAGTAGTTGTGAGTGTGTGACACCATGGCCAATGTGGAGTGGGTTTTAAATATTTCTTATATAGTGGCCCTACTATATATCACAATGTCAACCATACTGGGATAACAGATGTAAAATAGCTGAGAGGTTGGGGTGCAGAGCCATACCCATACATGTAACATCAAGGCCAGGCAATCACAGTTAGCAACACCAGTATTACCTAGATCACTCTCTCTACCCATGGCTCATACAAACACATGACTAGGCAACAGCCAATATGTGGTATTGGCCACCGATAGTGACTATGGAGTGATAGCAGTAGGCTACAGAGGGCATGTCACCCTGCCCATCTGTTCAATATGTACGTACATGCAGACAGTGCACCTCTCCCATGTTCACCAATGGACACCTGCACCACCTGTGGTGCATTCACATGTGACCCACAATGGACATACCATGCCTGACAACATGCCCTGTATGGACAGATGCTACTGACACCAGGGAATGCTGTTAGCATGCTATCAGTGTAGGTGCAGGGAAAACCTGTTGCCCATTACCAGTTCTTGCCACAGGTGAGCAAGACTTGCACATCTGATGATAATCCATGTTCATAGCATGGGCCAGACACCTCAGGTATAGTTCCACATGTCACTGTACATGCATGTGGGAGGTGTGCGCATCCTGGACACCATCCATGTCATGGACTAAGGAACACATACATGGCAGGCGATGCACAGCATTGGTACACACAATAGACACCCAGGTAACTGGATGGGAGATACAATAACAACCTGTGTGGGCAAATGCAGAAGCTACAGCCCTGAGCCACAATGCAAACCATTGCCATGTGGCCTGATGCCAAGGCATACCCATCACCTACCCTTGTATAGCCTGTTGGCACAGTTGACCACCACACACCCGTGCAGACAAGCACCCAGGCATGTCAGTACTGGCACCCAGTGTGTTTGTTTGTGTGTTGTATGGTGCGTATGGCCACATCCACACTCACTACAACCCCCATGGGCATACTGAAGCATGCTGTCCAATGTCTGATATCTCCTCATAATCTTTGAGCTTACAACCTCCGTATGACCCGTGTGGTGCATGTGATACCTGCACAGTGATGTGTTGTGGTAATCCCACTACTGATGAGTTATACTCCTGGCCCTGCCAAGTGTGTCAATGTGTGTGTGTCCCTGTGAGACTGTGGTTGTGTTGATGCTGGCACCTGCTCATGCAGACAGGCATGTGTTCGTCACCTACCTTATATGTACCATATCCCTGTTGCAGATGTCACTCACTATCACATATATGTTCCGAGTGCTCCACAACAGGTAACCCATGTGGTGCATCCAATAACTGCATCTAACCGTGATAACACTACATAGTTGTTGGGGGGGGGTTGATACCCTGTGCTGGTAGGTGTATGACACAAACATGCTACAGTTTTACTCTCCCACCCCTCCCTGACAGGTATTTGCCTCTGTCTGCCTCTCCCACCGCCCCCGTCTGGTGGATGTAGAGACCACACCTGCCTTGCTTAGGCAGCAGCATGTGTATTTTAAGTGATGCTCATGATCAGCTGATGGCATCTGCACGAACTGCAGCCCTCCCCTAGCTGATTGCATGTGAAACAGCTGTGGTAACATTCCCATAGCCAATTGCATGGAAACACACTCCAATATCTAGGAACATCATGGTGGTGTTGGCGCTTTTCATTCACTGTGAGCAGGAACTAGAGCTGTTATTTGACAAACAGCATCTCAGATGGATTAGGCATTTACCTCTAACAACATACTCTGTGGAAAGAGGGAAACAAACAGGAGGGAGAAGTGCTGGACCTGACTACAGACTGTAAGTGCTGCTATACTGCATTTGAAGTAATGTTGGTTTAATAGTGTTTGTCTGGATATGGCTGTCGTACATGTTGCAATACCTGCCATGTCAGTTCCATGTTTATGATGAATCCCCATCTGCAGGGTCATCTGCAGACTGGCCAGTGTTGTGCCTTTGGTTTCATGTGTTAGCCACGGAGAATCTATGTGTGGACTGCAGAAGGTAGTGTGAGGATTGCAGTCTGTAGAAGGGGAAGGCCGTGACAGTTACTGACTTCATATCCCTCATAGGACATATGTTGCAACAAACCCTGTTACAACAGTAAATGTATGAGGGTATCACAGCAACATGTCAATATTGGCCCTGTGTATGTGCTTCCAGCCACACCTCTGTCAACCTTTGTACATATGTCGTGCATGAAGTGGTGCATATGTGCCATATACCATAATTAGTGTCATCATATCTGATAACAAGCCAGTGATATATCAGACTGCTACACGTTATGTACAGTAGGGGTTATATTTCATGACATAACCTGGACATTCTGTGGATGATTGTACAGTACTGAGGTCTGTGCACTTATGGTGAATTTTGGCAGTGTGTGTATTGTTAATATGTACTTTAGCCTGTGTACAGACTGTGGTAGATGTCATTGTTCTAGCTCCACTCCTATCTGATGTTACATGTTGCCCCACTGCATGGTACCATTTTGGTGTACATGTTCGTATGGCCATACACACACATTCCATACCACAGACAGCCATCAGACCAAACTGTGTAGCAGCCCAGTACATGTAGGGTCATTCTATGAGTGGCACATATGAGGATGGTGTAGAACAGATAGTCCATATACTGGAATATTATGCTAGCTTACCATATGAGGCTGTGGCTGTGTTCACATTGGTTGTAGTTATGCACTTTCTCACAGGTGTATCTTACCCTGTGCTGTGACATGCCTGTGGAGCCTGCTATATATGCAGGTACATGTGCATTCCCCCATAGGGGATGTAGGCCAGTGTTGAGCCAGTCCGCCTGTAGCATGCACAGTGCATTGTTACATGCCTAGCAGCTTAGTGTACTTACCCAGTGAGATGTCATGTGCAGATACTTGCCAGATATACTGCTGCCGTGCCTCCCTTAATAGTCATGTATGTCAGACAGAGCAGTGGGATGCTGTACAGATGTATGTCAACATCTAGTGGGTAATATGTGGCCATGGCACCCCTGTACCAGCAGTCATTATGTGTCAGGCCAGACAGGAGTGTGTGAATGCATAACTCTCGGTGGCAAATGTATACCAGTCATTATGTGTTATACCCATCTACATGGCTGTCTACATCCATATTGGCAGGCATGTTACACATGTTGTGCACTAAGGGCTTATGTGTATACCTCTGGACTGTACAGGGTGTGTCAGAATTTCCACATATATTGGCCAATATCTCTGCTGCAGTCCACAGGGCCATTACATGCTAGCAGGAGTACATTGCAATGATTTCCTTAGGATGGCCGTCAGTAGCCAATGGCACATATGTTAGAAGCAGATGTGACCTTCCATGCACACCATGTCTGTGGCGACAATCAAAATGACAGTAGCAGTAGTGTACTATTATTCCTGCTATACATACATGACATCCCCTTGCACTACGACTTTGGGACTATAGGGGCTGGGGTAGGGCTACACTCCATGTCCAGGAAATATGGTGGAAATATATGTACATATACTTATCCAGATAGCCATATATATATATATATATATATATATACATATATATATATATATATATATATATATATATATATATATATTTATATAGATATATATAGATATATATAGATATATGTATTTATATACACACATATATATATATATATATATATATAGATATATATAGATATATGTATTTATATACATATATATATATATATATATATATATATATATATATATATACATGATTACACATGTGTAGTACTTCCAATTACCACTGTCATGGCAACCACCAACTATAAATCCCTACATCATGTGGGCGTGGTCCCTTTACATTTCCTGTGTGATGGACATCCTACCTATGTGTGGGCATCAGTGTTACAGACAGCAGGTAGCACTACCTCTTACAGGACAACTTGCACACTCAGAGCAGCTACATATCCATAGGAGGTTCAGGAGCTACAGACAGAGTGTGAGTAGAGTTGTGCTATGCGTTGTATAGCACTGGTGTTACACTGTGTGTGTGTACAAATAACTCTACCTTGGAATGCAGTCTGTCTGCATAGCTCTCAACTGTGGGCCTATCCTCTTGGTGGGCAGAGGTGTGCCTATCATGTGTTGTCTGTCCACCGCACAGGTCCTGTGTCAGATATGTCACTGGCAGTTAGTGTTTTGAGTGCTATCAGTACATGGCTACATCCATTTCTGTTCCTGACCTCAATACCATAAGGGTATGTTGCAGACTATCCTGTAACACCAGCGACTTGCTTAGTGTATGACAACAGTTCTCCACATGTGTGCCTGTGTCCCAGCCTCTGTTCTCCACCTACATATCAGGCTTTGCACATATGACATGCTGTTGGCAGTTGTTCCATAGTGGGCTGTGAGTATATCACACTGTCATTGCTGCCAGCAGTCCACTTCTGTTGTATCCCCCACACATATGGTGGGGCTGGGGCCATATATGTGTGGGCATCACCTACACAATACATGTGTGCTCTTATGCACTCCAGAGGCCAGTGTATGTAACAGTGGTATATGGCCGTGTATTAATGAGTCAGGGGGGAACACCATAAATTACCTATACTGTTAAAATATGTGGGGGTATCAGGGGTGAGCTGCCTTAAGGTATCTGGATGTACAGTACTACATACTTCACCTATATTTACATTACTTACATATCCTGGGTTAATGCAAGTCTACAGCCTCCTGCCATACAGACTGTTCTATTTGTCAGTGTGCATGTGATGGTGTCAGTTATGCTTTACTATGTAACAGTTACAACCCATTTGGTCACATGACATCTTTACCACCTACTGATGTTGTACAGAGTGTAGATAGAGGCTGCTGACCTATACACCTGCATTACATACTGTTGATCGTTTGGTATCCTGTGGCACAGTCTGTCCTCACTATTGTAGAAATCGAAGGTCTTTGCCTGGACAGCAACAGTTGTGAAGCTTTCCAGACTACTGTAGTAGTATAACTGTTTCACAGTTGCATTCCTCTGTGTATATGGATGTCAGTGTCTGAACAGCTATATGACATGGCATATAGAACTGTAATAGTATGCAATGAAAGGTATTACATTTCTGCAGACCTGTGTGTGGTGTTTTCCCTATGACCTCTCTGTGCTTATATGTTGCAGGCAATGAATGTTATCTGTATGGGTGACCCATACAGTGTCCAGTTGTTCAGGTGTTAACTGTAGGCATAGTGGCTGTTCCATATTGTGTGCACCTTCTACATATATATCATACTGTACATATATCTGCATGTGTATGTGTAGTCACATGTATATACATATATATATGTAAATATATTTATCCATATATATGTATATACATATATATGTATATACATATATAGGTATATACATATATAGGTATATAAATATATATATATATATATATATATATATATATATATATATATACACACACACACATATATACATATATATATATGTACACACACATATATATATGTGTGTATGTATATATATATATATATATATATATATATATATATATATATACACACACACACACAAAATATATATAAATGTATATATGTATCTGCATATCTGTGTATCCGTATCCTGGGGATGTTGATGGCTTCCACAGTTTACATTTCCTATTGGAGGCAGACTGTACTGCATATGTTACCAATACCAGCCTGATATCATACAGGTGGCATGTAGTACTGTTAACATCTTATACCCATGTCGTGTCAGGTCCCGGTTATAATATCTGCAACACTTGGTAGTGTATCGCAGGGCGGACATGTATGGCTGTGAGGGTGGGCCAATTTGTACAAGATGTAAAGTGTGTGGGGCCTCCCAAACACATTAACAGTGCATGTGGACATATCTGTGTTTGTTACTCTGCCATTGCTATCTACAGATGTATGGCCATATATACCGATATAGATATATATATATATCTGCTTACATATAAATAACTATGTCCGTATATACCTACATAGATGTATATCTGCCTACACATATGCAGCTTGCTGTGTATATGTAGACATATAGGTGTAGACACATAAATGTGTCGATGTAGGCATTTGCATGTATATATGTTCATATATATTAATATAAATGTATATAGATTTAGAAATTATATATATATATCTATATATATAGATATGTTGTATCTGTTAACATATTAATATATTAACACACATACATCTAGATGATGGTATACATTCTCTGTACTGTTGCATTACTGGACTGGATGATATGTCTGTGAAAACATCAGGATTATGCATACCTGCCATAACTTAGTGGTAAATCACTTTGTGTATGGTATGTAGGGTTCTTGATTTGGGCCTTGCAGGAGCTTTTTCCTTTGTTGCTGGGCAGAATATGGCCGTTGGATACAGACAGATTAAGGCAATTTTGAGCAGTTGTAAGCGGGTCTGCGTGGTGGTATGCACTGCCTACACAGGTTAAACAATATAGAAGCTAACTGACTGTAGGTTACTGTAACCGGAAGTTGGCTGTGCTTAGCTCTGCACAAACCTGTGCAAACCCGCTTTAAAGTGCCTTAATCACTCTGTGCAGGCTCAGTAAGTAGCTGGGATCCCTCATACGATCCAACAGGCCTACATCTGACAATGGATTTACCACTGTTGCCAAGGACAACCACAAATCCATCATGTCAGCTGGAAACTACCACCCAGTAGCCTGATGATCCTTGTCTGCAGGGACATGAAACATATCAACAATGAACCCATGGCCAATGTCACTGGTAATCTTAAAACCCTGAACCCCACCAATGTTGGACTTGTCAGAGGCAGAGAATACCACCTGAACCTGATATACCTCCTTGACGCAATCATGATAGGTGTAGATGAGGGTTAGGAGGTGCACACAGCCTATGTAGATCACAGCAGGCTTTTGTACACCATCCCACATGTAGGAATGTGTGTAGATGTTATGGGATCTACCTCCGTTCAAAGAATATGTTTCCCCCAGGACAGCTTGGCAAATGCCAACATTCTGCAGGTGCCATCCCGTGGACATACAGTTCTTCACAGGTCGTAGATGTGTTAATGCCCTCCTCCACACTGTAGAGGTGTGCAGTAACACTGGGGTTGCTGTAACTCACTGGGTGTGGCAGTTGTGGACACATCCACCATCATTCCAGTTACTGTTGCGTCTATCCCCCCACATAGCTGTCTGTAATACTGTACAGTGTATGTTGTCAGGTTGGTTAGTTTTTGTTTACACCATTCACAGTAGCAGAGTACCTCACACCCTCCTAAGGGTAGGGCTATGCCACCGTTATTGGCACACCTATGTTACTGAGGTGAGGATCGCAGTAGAGTGGGGAAAGGGACATGCACCCTGCTGTTAGCATGTTCAGTGTCATTCAAATAGCAAACTGCATATATACCAATGTGTGGTTGTGCCTATCCTGTCTTGGGATTATATGGGCAACAGATGTGTTACCTGCATGGGGACATACCTCCATGTGTACTGTTTTGTATCTGTACTGCATCCAAACCAAAGGCTCTGTGTGTTGTACCCAGCCATGTCATGTGTACCACCCATTACACTCACTGGTGTCCACTGTAGAAGGCCTGCTGACACAAGTACACCCATCAGCCATGTGGCACATGGACAACAACAACACAATCAGAATAGATAATGGTGAAAACAATACAACATTGTTAATTACAGCTATAATGCATAATGGCTGCACAGCTACACCTTTCAGGATGTTAGCATTTCACTTTACTGCTGACAACATGCTACACAGCATTCCATTGCTACACTGTTGCACAGTCACCCTGTGCATCAACACCATGTTAGCCTGTCCCTGCATCGATGTTAAGGATGACAAGATGTGGCACAGGTATCATAATATGCACAGGGTGTGTTGCTGGTTTGCCAGAGGCCTAGGCTGAGCCATACAATTGACAACATGTGTTTGTGTGTGTGAGGGGGCTGAGTAGTGTTATGAGCCAATGGTGATGTCATGTGTGCTGGTAGGTGGTTGCCCTAGTTTTGTTGTTTTTGTGTGTGTGTGTCTGCATGCACACAGTTCCACCATGTGGCTACCCTACATGTGCCTTACCTGTAACACATTGCATTTAAGTTACCTGGCACTTGCTCACTAAAGCAATTATATAAGTCAGCACTAAAAAATTAAAAGCTCTACACCTTCACAAGCTCCCCTTGAGTACCTTGTTCCCCATTGGCCCTTTTTTCAATTATAAAGGAATTCCCAATACTATTCTAGCATGTCCAAATGTCAGTTGTCAATCTCCTCTCCGGTCCAGCTGGTGAATCTGGGAATCTTGAGGCAATGTTACAACTGCCTCATGTACACAGACAACCCTCTCCTCCTCCCAACAAATTCCAACACATGTGAGAGATGCAACCATATAGCCAAACTGGAGGCTAAGCTCTCTCAACTCAGTACTGGCATAACCAGTCAGGAGGAGAAGGAAACCACACTCACTACAATTCCAGTCTCACATAGACCTACCACAACAGCAAACCAAACACATAAACACACAAAACCATACTGGAGGCTCTAAATAAAAATCTGCCTAAGCAGCCGAGACCTCCAAAGCAGACACCCAAGCAACCACTACCCCAAAACAAAACACGTGCAACACATAGCTCACAAAGCCAGTGTGCCGAACAGTCACAGCCCTTAAGGCTAAACAACACACCTGATACACTTGTAATAGGTGACTCTATCGTCAGGCACACTGACATCCCGCTCACCAGGCTGAACAAGGAGAAGGTCATGGTGAGCTGCCTGTCGGGCACTAGGATCCGCCACATAACACAAGCTCTCAGGTCACTCCAAGGCAAGTACAAATATGACTCAGTCATTGTCCATGCTGGTGTGAATGACCTGAGACGTACCTCCCTGGACTACATGAAAAGAGACATAGAGGAGCTCTCTGAGCATGTAGCCCAGGCCGGTATGACCCTGAGCTTGAGTAGCATCTTACCCTCACCAAGAATGATGCCACAATATGAAGACAAGGTGATCAATTTCAACAATTGGCTTAAGTATTGGTGTCATTCAAAGGGGATCCAATGCCTGTCAGTCTGGGATGACATGCTCGATAAGCCACAAAGCTTCGCTAGGGACGGCTTGCACCTGTCACCCCTGGGCTTTCGGATATTGGCAAAGGCTCCTGCTACCCCCATAGTGCCTTTTTTAGGCAAGGCACAAAAGACAAACCCACCTCTATAGGTATCCCAAGGGATAAGAAACTAAGAGTAATGCTACTCAACGCCAGAAGTCTAAACCTCAAGATGCACGCACTCAAAACTCTCCTTAGCATGGAGAACATCGATATCTGTGCAGTAACAGAAACCTGGTTCAAGGCTCCTGAGAGCACCCCAGCACTACCAGGTTATACCTCATACCATGCTTTCCGGCCCCAAAACTTGGACCAAACCACAAAAGGAGGGGGAGTATCAATATTCGTCAAAGATACCCACACCTCCAGGTTGGTGGCACAGCACGAAGCATCAGAGACTGTCCATGTGCAACTAACAGTGGGTAAAACTGCCTTCCAGTTTATAGCTTGCTACAGACCACCCTCCCAAACCCAGGAACCCCACTCGGCCTTCCTAAGAACACTGGAAAATATGAAGGTCTCTCCAAACACCATTATATTGGGTGACTTCAACTACCCAAACATAGACTGGGAGCATTACTCTAGCTCCAACACCCTATCCCAAAGGTTCCTAGAATTTATAAACTCAAATGCTATGGAACAACTTGTTACCACTCCCACAAGAGGGGAAAACATACTGGACCTGATCATCACCAACATGGGGACTCTATGCTCCAGACCAGAAGTGTATCCCTCACTGTTAAGATCAGACCATAATCTAATCTCACTGGATATTCACATCCCGACCCCACCCCCTGCCCACAAAACCACAGTGAAAAACTTCTCTAAAGCAAATTTCACACTCCTCAAAACCAAGGTGGAATCCTTCAAAGCCCCCGGGCCTGTGGAAAATACGGCCCAGACTGCAGAATCCTTTATAAACGCATTCTATGAACACCTTCAGGAATGCATGGATCATGCAATCCCAAATAAAACCAAGACCCAATCCTCCAAAGGCAGACGTCCTGTCTGGTGGACCCCAGACATAAACAAACTATACAATAGAAGGAGGAAACTACTACATGATAGAGCAAAATCCCAAAAAGGGAAGGCATCTCTGATCAGTACTAGCAAAAAACTACGGGCACTCATAAAAAAGTCTAAGGCCAGCTTAGAGAGAAAAATTGCACAGGACACTTAGGATAATCACAAGGCTTTCTTTAGTTATGTTAGGAACCTGGGTGGGAATTCCCAGATAAGCTCAGAATTAGTCCAAAATGACAAAAAATACACCGAACCCACAGACATTGCCAACATCCTAGCTGACAGGTTCAGCAAACTTCTCCCCTCCACCAAAAGGGCAAATATCTATCCCAGCAGAGTGCTGCCCCCCTGACATCTCAGATGCTCAGGTAAGAGCCGCCCTCTCCAAAGCAAAAAACACAGCATCAGTGGGACCAGATGATGTCCTGGGCTGCGTCCTACATGAACTCCAAGAAGAGATAAACCCAAACATAAAACTACTGTTCAATCTCAGCCTTACTACAGGATATGTACCCAAAGAGTGGCGTACAGCAACTGTGGTCCCCTTCCACAAAGGTGGTGCCTCAACGGATTCTGGAAACTATCGCCCCATAAGCCTGACTAGCTTGGTCTGCAAAGCTATGGAAAGGATCATCATGGACCTCATAAATAAAGATATTGGGGACCTACAGACACTGGATCCTACCCAGTTCGGCTTTGTTACGGGCAGATCCTGCCTCTTAAACTTGGTCGATTTCTTTGAAACAGTCACCAAGGCCATTGACGAGGGGAAGGTGGTCCACACAGCCTACCTGGACCTCGCAAAAGCCTTCGATACAATACCCCACTCGGGCATTATAGATAAGCTCACCAGCTTAAATATAAACCCCTATGTCACTAGACAGGTTGCAAACTGGCTCAAGGACAGAACCCACATGGTTAGAATTGCTGGAGCCATGTCAGACTCCAAACCAGTTACAAGTGGCGCCCCACAAGGCTCAGTCCTGGGACCTCCCTTGTTCGGTATATATTTCTCGGATCTACAGGCCAACACAGAAGGACTGTGGCTGACCAAGTTCGCAGATGACTGCAAACTGGGTGCCATAATCGACTCTCCAGCTGACACAAACATCCTCCAAAAGGGCCTCATAGAAACAGACAGCTGGTGCCATAGCCATGGCCTCAAGCTAAACACCAAAAAGTGTATAGTCATCCCCTTTGGCAAAAACAAAGTGCCCACAAATTACCACATAGGTGGTAATCCATTAAGTACGGAAGAAGTAATTAGGGACCTGGGGAGCCAAGTTGATAGCAATCTCTCATTTGACAACCACGTGGCCAAAGTGGTTAGAAAAATATTTTATATAGCCCACCTAATCATGAAGGGATTCACATCTAGATCAGGGGAGGTCATCGTGCCTCTTTATTCATCCCTCATCAGGCCCATAATTGAGTACAATGCCCCTTTTGGGATGTACCTTACCAGGCACCTGCAGCAACTGGAAAGACCCCAAAAGTACCTCACCAAGAGGATCACAGGGCTCAAACATATGCCATATGCTGCCTGGTTAAAGAAACTCCAGCTCTACTCAGTGGCATGCCGCCTGCTCAGAGGCGATCTGTGCCTGGTGTATAAAGCCATGCCCAACCCGGAGTTAATGGACATGCTGCACCTCAGAAAATCCAAATCTCATCGAGCTACGCGCTCGAGAGACTTGAACCTCAGCACTGAAATAAATAGGACATGCTGAAGGGACAGATTCATAACCCAGAGGCTCCCTTCACTCTGGAATAAAATCCCAGTCCAGGTTAGGCTGAGTCCCTCATTGACTCTCTTCAAGAGGAATCTTGATGAGTGGATGAGAGATCGTAGGTTTACCCCGGGTATCACTTCTGTGTCACTGTTAGACAGAAGCACAGTATACTAACCTCAAAAAAGGGCATAGCAAAATTAATTTAAAATGGTTGGGGAAAGCCAGACACACTCTGGCTAGGCTTATAAATACCCTAGGGCAGATAGCCTAGTATGAACCTATGAACCTATACTGGGATTTGTGAGACAGCTGCAGACTGTACCTGGCAGGGTTTGCATTTCACCATTTCCGGCCATGGACACGGGACCTGTGCCTGGCAGGGGTGCCACAGTCAGTATCAGGTACAAAGCCAGATATGGTACTGTCCCCTGAGGTTGACAAACATCCACTGGATTCAAGTCCCTCCTGGGACTGGCCAGGGCCACGTGCACGTGGTCTGCTATGATGGTCTGTGAACAGCACCCTCCCCAGTGCTGGGGCTGGTACTGCCACTACAGGAGCGGCTGTGACTGGTGGGACATCCATGACGACCTCCAGCTGCTGATGTTTCTGGCATACGTCCACCTGGCCATCGCAACAGTCCCGTCCTGTCCTGATGCATGAACATGACATTGTTGATGAGATCCAATGTCTCACCCCCCGCCTATCCATGACCTCGATGTAAATATGAATGGCACCTGCTAGGTCATGGATGCTGTCATTTACAGAGGTGTGATGAGCCCTATGCACCCTTAGACCCTGTCTGGTGTACCATTCCATTTGTGCATGTGCCCCCATGGCAGCCTGGAACATGCGTGTGGTAGATATACATGTGGCACGTCTGCCAGGGGCATGATGACCAGCAGTGCTCCAGTGAGCACCCCTGAACATCTGCCTAAGTGGTACCCCGCCAGACATCTGGCTATGGCTGCTATGTCCTGACACACGGATACCACACTGCCCTGGCCAATACCAACCATAGAATCTCCCTCAGCTAAGACTAATGGTGATGAGGTATGTAAAGGCAGTGTGACTGTGTGCGTGGATGGGGTGGATACTTGTGAGATGTCAATTGGTGGCCCAGCGGCAGCCCCTGATGACCCTGCCTGTGCCTCAACACACCTATCCTCATGGTCACTGTCTGTATCAGTGTCATCAGATTCCTTGCGGGTGGGACCCAGCCCCACCTCACCATCTGTGAGGAGAAAACAGGGAACAGACTGTAAGGCCTGTACATCACTGCTAAACAGTACACACACACACACACACACACACACACACACACACACATGTCTGCAGACATGTCCACACACACAGACATACATACATCCAGTCGACATACATGACAACCCATCCACTCCACCAGACAGCACCTACAGACAATACCATTACCTCCATAACACACACAATAGCAGGTGATGGTGCAGTACATTATCACACACAGACCTGTAATTACACAAGTCAGCATGCAGGACATATGGTGCTCAACAGCATGCAGTGCAACTGTAGTCAGTCCCCGTTACCAACATTATACATGGCTGTGATGCATGGCTTCTGTTAGTAGGTGATGGCCACCCCCCCTGGAACACACTACACCCATATCCACAGCATTGCTGTGCATCTGTTCAGCACCTTGGCATGTACTGTGCAACATACCTCACAGGTGTACACACCATTGCAGGATGTGTATCTGTGTGTCACTTATGTTTCCCCTGCTGCTGACAGCCTCTGTGTGTTTCTGAATTATATGTGGACACGTGTTTTGTGAATGCCTGATGTGTATTCACAGATGTCATCATCAGTGGTGCATGTATGAGTGATAGAATACCATTAGATCAACCACAAACACAGTGTACTTTACCGATGGTGAGTGTACAAACCATTATTGACATGGCACAACACTACTGCATATGGCAACACTACACATACCTGATATGATACATATGACCTAGGCAGTCAATAGCATTATGAGCCATATGTGTCAGTTGTGCAGATGCTGATTGGGATGGATACCATTTGTGGGTGCATAATGTGTGCACACACATATCATGATGGTGTGTAGCAGTAGCTGCTATGTGTGCTACTGTGGTCACAATACCTGGCAGGGGTACTGTAGCATGGGCCATCATCATGAGCCAGTAGTTGATAAGTCAGGCCTACAAATGTTCCCCAAACCTGCATGTTTGCATGCTAAACATGGGCACAGCCCTTGGAGGTCACACAATACCATCACTAGTGTTGTGGAGTCAGGGTTATGTCTGCCACACTTCATGCCTTGACTGTGTGCAGATACAGCCATTCTCAGTGGGTTTGTCTCTCCCCTCCAGTGCACTGTTGTGTTTCAGAATGACACACCCTCACCATCTCCTGCTACATTGCAAATGCTCGACATCTGTGGCCTACACATGTGTCATATTGCAGTATCCCAAACTAGGAACACCATGTGTACTGGCATATTCCCTGCCAATGCAGGACAAACATGCAGGTGTACAGTGGCACCAGCATTGTACAGATGGGGATGTCATCCCTGGGTTGGGGTGAGGTGTGGATTGTGCAGCACATGTATCAAAGCTGCAACTTCCTGGACTTCCCCAACATGATGCTGTTACATCAGAACACACTGCAACACATGGCTTTGGCAATGTCCCACCATTATGCAGATCATATTTGTAATGAGCCTGGCTGATGTTGCCTGTGGTACACATAGGTCCATAGGTGAGTACTAGTCTATTTGTCCTGGGGCCTACATAAGCATAGCCACAGGGGCTTCCAGGCATGCACCACCCGATATTGTTATTCCCCGTGCCCCTGTCAGGCTGTGGCACAGATATAGCTCCCAGGGTGAATTCCCCATTTCCCATCCAGTTGTCGAGTGTTTTTGTAAAGAGGGCCAACAAGTAGCATTGCCTGACATGAATGGGTAGTCTATTCCAGAGTGTGGAAATTTCCCAGGACAAGGCCCTATCCCTCCAATATGTTCTGTTTAATGTATTGATGAGGTTTAGGACCCTGGAGCATGTGTTTGCAGAGGGATTGGGATTTCCTTATGTGTAGCATGTTCAACTGCTCTGTGTATGACATAGCTGTGTATGTTAGGCAGATGTCAGCTGTGCCTGGGCAATGTGCACTGGAGTGTAGCCACAGTTGTCTGAGATGGTCTGTACATTGCATGTGTTTGAAGCTTGTAATCCCATTAGTGAGGTGTGTGCTCTGTCAGTGAACATGTACAGCATGCATTATGGGTAGGTGTGTTAGATGTGTACATGGCGTACACCTGAGCTATAACATGCACAGTGTATTGCCAAGCATGACCTTAAACCATGCTCACCAGCATCCGGCCACTGCCTTGCTGGTATCCCAGAGGTGCCTACATTGGGATGAGATAGAGTTGATGTCAGTGGCCACAGCTGTGACATTGCTACAGGGTGGGTGCAGTATTAACAACAGCTGAAGTCCACAGTACTACAGATTATACACAACTGATTATCAGTACTATTCAGCAACAGACTCCACATCTCACATATGCATGATCTACCTGTACAGATTCATACACAACAGTGGTCTACTGATATGCCCTAGAACCTTACCTGCATGCTCCATGTCTGGTGTGTGGGTATCACCCATCTCCATGACTGTATAGATCTGTAACTCTTGTGGGTGGGCAGGTGCCACCAGGCTCATGAGCATCTCCTCAAATTTGGTGAGGGGGGGATAGATGTTATGCCCCCCCCCCATTGCAAGGTGGACACCTGGCACGACAGCGGCTTGGCAACGTATATGGCAGAGCAGGTCACTTCAGTGATGGCGGACCTACTCATACGTACGGCTGTGCATGCCCACCTAATTTACCCTGCAGACCACATCATTCCACATGGTGGTGCGCTCATGCTGATCATGGCTTGTCCTGGAGAACAGCAGCTGATAGTGCTGGATGAGGCTGGTGAGTATGATGTCATCCTCAGTGGCACTGTAGGCTGGATTCCTTGGATGTGCCATTGTCCCTGAAAGGCATAAAGATGGAAATTTGTCTGAGCAACTCATATGGCACGGTTACCATAATACAATACACATATCAGTCTCCCGCCACCATATCAGCTCCAACTTAATGTTCACACAACGCAAGTGGTATGTCTCCAGTTAATCTACCATTGGGACATATATTGTATTGTACAACACTTTCTGCTATGTGTTTATAGACATGCTCCCTGTGGGAACACTAGAGTTGCTGGGCTGTTACAGAGTATTTCACCTGCATGCCATTGTCACTGCCACTATGTTTCCACATATGCATGTGGTATGCTTGATATGTGATTGCTACATATCTGCCATTCCTATGTATGCTGTTGGACATGTTCTGGGATTGTGTGGACTATTACAACCCACATATGTTCCATGACAGTGACACAACAGTATGTGTAGGGGATATTTGCCAGCAGGAACACCTCTCCCACCTAATGTGGACATGTTACCAGGCCACATCGCATCTGCGACCGACCATGGAACCTCATTATCTACTGTTCTGGCACTACCTTCATGTGGAACCACCTCAGGGGATGGTACCCCCCCCCAAGGAGCACACACAGTCATATGTCTGTCACTAACAGTTAGGTCCAGGGTCTAGTGCATAGGGATCTCCACAGGGACATGGGGTATGTGGTACATCACCTGGAGGCATGCAGAACACATACACAAAGTTAGACATGCATGCTCCTCCTGCTCAGCCCACAGCCCAGGCACCTTTATGACTATGTACATGCTGTCATGACTGTCCATGGGTGGGCACCATGTTCCCTTTGTTCCCATATGGGGGCTCAATGGCCTCCACATTCCAAACAAAACTACCCATCCACAG
>NC_056733.1:1275098607-1275111107 GCF_019279795.1 Protopterus annectens
TGTTGTACTAATTGAAGGCCTTGGCCTGGACTGCATAGTATGGTATATAGCCACATTGCTTTCATCTACTGTGTTGTGTGGCCCTTGCATTCATCACTGATTACATATTTTAAAATTTATGTGGTGTAAGTACTGGCATACATTATTGTATAGTACACAAATAAAGGTTTTCAGTGTATGCATACCTGTGTGTCGTGTCATGTCCTTTGATTTGTGGGTGGGTATATGTTTAATGTAAGTATTCTCATTTGTGGGAATGGTTGCCACACTACACATTTCACAGGTGCCAGTTACAGGGCTTGTGGCTGAGGGATATACTTTGCACCCAGTACTTCCACAGTACTTCTACATATGTATGGCTACTAATACCTTTTGTCTGTGTATATGTGCATGTATCTATATATATCTCATATAGCTATATCTATATATATGTATCTATATATATGTATCTGTCTGTATATCTATCTATATATATATATATATATATATATATATATATATAGATACATATGAACATACTTATCTATCTATATACAATTGATGTTATATGATTATTTGTGAGTTATTTGTATATATATATATATAGATATATAAATATATATATATATATATATATATATATATATATATATATATATATGCATAACACCCATGCAGATGGACAATACAGCTACGACTACTGAATCCTGCACAATTGCATTTTATAAGCACTTACACGAGTGCATGGATCTTGCTATCCCAAACAGAACCAAGACGCTATCCTCCAAAAAAAGGAAGCCAATCTGGTGGTCCCCTGCCATAAACAAACTGTACAAAAGAAGGAAGCTGTTGCAAAAGAGAGTAAAATCCCATGAGTGGAGGAGCTCCCTTGTCAGCCTCAGTAAGAAGCTGCGATCCCTGATAAAATCCTCCAAAGCTAGTTACAAAAACAAAATCGCCACTGATTCTAAAGACAACCACAAAGCATTCTATAGCTATGTCAAGAATCTCAATGGCAACACTCAGATCTGCTCTGAGTTACAGCACAATGGTACTAAATATACAGAACCAACTGATATTGCCAATGTCCAGGTTCAGTGCTAACTTTACCCCCCTCTCACCCCCTGAAGAGCCCATCTCTATACTGGAAGAATGCAAAGTTCCTGTAATCACGGCTGCACAGGTAAAAACCACACTCTGCTAAGCCAAGAGCACAGCATCCATGGGACCAGACTACATCCCAAGCTGCATTCTACATTAACTACAGAACGAACTGGCACCCAACCTAAGTACCATGTTCAGTCATAGCCTCACCTCAGGCTTTGTGCTTGCTGAATGGCGCACAGCGACGGTTATCCCACTCCACAAGGGGGGAGCCACCATGGACCCCGGGAACTACCGCCCCATTAGCCTGATGAGCCTGGAACGTATGATCATGGATCTTATAAACAAAGACAGTGGTAATCTCCAAACTCTGGACCCCACCCAGTTCAGGTTTGTAAAAGGCAGATCATGTCTCCTAAACCTGATAGACTTCTTTGAAGCAGTCAGCATAGCGTAGACGAGGGTAAGGTGGTTCATATGGCCTATCTAGATCTTGCCAAGGCTTTCGACACCGTCCCTCACTCTGGAATTATAGATAAACACACTAAACTAGGTATAAATCCCTATTTCACAAGATGGGTTGCCAACTGGCTCGCTGACAGAACCCACACTGTGAAAGTAGCAGACATCAAATCCGACTTCAGACCAGTGACAAGTGGAGTACCACAGGGTTCAGTCCTGGGTCCTCTCCTGTTTGGTATCTACTTCTCTGAAGTACAGGCTAACACAGAAGGTC
This sequence comes from Protopterus annectens, assembly GCF_019279795.1. Lineage (NCBI taxonomy): Eukaryota > Metazoa > Chordata > Ceratodontiformes > Protopteridae > Protopterus > Protopterus annectens. The sequence goes on from NC_056733.1 coordinate 1,275,100,427, forward strand.
TTTGGCTAACGAAGTTCGAAGATGACTGCAAACTAGGAGCCATAATCGAAACTCTTAACGATGTGGACATCCTACAAAAGGGCCTCACTGAGACAGATTTCTGGTGTCAAAGCCATGTCCTCAAGCTCAATGCCAAAAAGTACATTGTCACCCCCTTTGGTAAAAACTCTGTACCCATGAACTACAGCATAGGCGGTAATATACTTAACACCAAAAGTGTGATAAGAGATTTTAGGACACAGGTGGACAGTAGTCTGTCCTTTGATAATCACATTGGCACAGTAGTCAGGAAATTCTTCTACATGGCACACCTCATCACAAAAGGTTTCTCATCGAGAAGAAAAGATGTCATTCTTCCCCTCTACTCATCACTCATTAGACCCATTATAGAGTACAACGCCTCTTTTGGTATGTACATCACAAGACATCTACAACAACTGGAAAGGCCGCAGAAATACCTCATAAAGAGGATTACCAGCCTCAAACAGATGCCCTACTCAGACCGTCTCAAAAACTCCAACTTTACTCTGTCACATATCACCTACTCAGAGGTGATCTCTGCCTAACATACAAAGCTATGTCAAACCCAGAGCTGTTGGACATGCTCCACTTAAAGAAATCCCAATCCCTCCAAGCTACATGATCTAGGGACCTAAACCTTGTCACCACAATAAACAGAACATGCCGGAGGGATAGAGTGTGTCCCAGAGACTTCCCATACTCTGGAATAAACTACCTATAGGTTCATAGGTAGGTACTAGGCTATCGGCCCAAGGGCCTATGTAAGCCTAGCCAAAAAGATTCTCTGGCTTATGCCACCCAAGAAAGTTATTTTCCTGTGCCACTGTCGAGCAGAACACAGAAGTGATCCCCGGGATGTATTTCCTATTTCCCATCCACTCATCAAGATTTTTCTTGAAGAGTGCTAATGAAGGACTTTGCTTGACATAGATATCCTGTTCCAGAGTATGGGAAGTCTTTGGGACAGGAATCTATCCCTCCAGCATGTCCTGTTTATTGTGGTGACAAGGTTTAGGTCCCTAGAGCTTGTAGCTCGGAGGGATTGGGATTTCTTCAGGTGTAGCATGTCCAACAGCTCAGGGTTTGACATAGCTTTATATGTTAGGCAGAGATCACCTCTGAGTAGGCCATATGCTACGTAGTAAAGCTGGAGTTTTTTGAGGCGGTCAGTGTAGGGCATTTGTTTGAGGCCAGTAATCCTCTTTGTGAGGTACTTCTGTGGCCTTTCCAGCTGCTGCAGATGTCTTATGAGGTATATTCCAAAAGGGGTGTTATACTCTATAATGGGTCTAATGAGTGTCGAGTAGAGGAGAACAATGACCTCTTTTTTCCTGGAGGAGAACCCTTTTATGATAAGGTGTGCCATGTAGAAGGATGTCCTGACTACTGTGGCGATGTGACCATCAAAGGAGAGACTACTGTCCACCTGGGTCCCAAGGTCTCTTATCACTCATTCGGTGTTAAGTAGATTGCTGTCTATGTGGTAGTTCATGGGTACAGAGTTTTTACCAAAGGGGATGACACTACACTTTTTGGCATTGTGCTTGAGGCCATGGCTCTGACACCAGGCATCTGTCTCAGCGAGGCTCTTCTCTAGGATGTCCACATCATTTGGGGACTTGACTATGGCTCCTAGTTTGCAGTCATCTGTGAACTTCATGAGCCAAAGGCCTTCTGTGTTAGCCTGTACTTCAGAGAAGTAGATACCAAACAGGAGAGGTCCCAGGACAAAACCCTGTGGTACTCCACTTGTCACTGCTTTGAGGTCAGATTTGGTGTCTGCAACTTTTACAGTGTGGGTTCTGTCAGTGAACCAGTTGGCAACCCATCTTGTGACGTATGGATTTATACCTAGTTTAGTGAGTTTATCTATAATTCCAGAATGGGGGGTGGGTTTGAAAGCCTTGGCGAGGTCAAGATAGGCTGTGTGAACCACCTTACCCTCATCTACAGCTTTGGTGACTGTCTCAAAGAAGTCGATCAGGTTCAGGAGGCATGATCTGCCTTTCACAAACACGAACTGAGTGGGATCCAGAGTTTGGAGGTTACCAATGTCTTTGTTTATGAGTTCCATGATGATACGTTCCATGGCCTTGCAGACCAGGCTCGTCAGGCTAATAGTTCGATAGTTCCTGGGATCAGTGGTGGCTCCCCCTTTGTGGAGTGGGATAACTGTTGCTGTGCGCCATTCAGTGGGCACAATGCTGATGCGAGGCTATTATTGAACATGGTGCTTAAGTGGGGAGCCATTTCATTCTGAAGTTTGTGTAAAACGCAGCTTGAGATGTTGTCTGGTCCCATGGATGCTGGGTTTTTGGCTTTAGAGAGTGCAGCTTTTACCTGCATAGTTGTGATTACAGAGACTCTGCATCCTTCCTGTTCAGATATGGGCCTTTTGGGGGGTGAGAGGGGGGGCACCCTCTCCCTGTTCAACGTCCTTCACCATATGTGTAAATGATTTTACACTGCTTTCCTCCATGCTTTTATTTCTGTTAGCTCTGATCTTGGACTTGTTCCAAACATTAGTGATAGTCATTTAGTGCTCAAAACTAGTAGGGGTCCTTTATTAGAATTCAGAATATGCAATCATAGTTCTCAACCTTCCATCTACAAAATGAGGAATACTAGCCCTCATAATGTGGGACAAATTGGCAAAATGTGGAACACATACTAATGGCTTACTAACAACTTCAGCTAGGAAGGTTAAAATATGCTGGTTTTACTTATAAAGAAGATCTTTTAATGAGTTAATATTTTTTTATTTCTATTTAACATGGATTTCACTTAAAAAAATTCCCAACACTGAATATGTTATAGACCCTTTCAGTGTGGAACTTCGTGGAACTTCAAGGAACATGAACTTTTTAAGACCCCAAATGAGGTACGTTCCTCGTAATGAGGTACACTTAACAGGCATGTATGCAATATATACATTCTATGTACAAATTTTACAGCTCATTTAGAATTATTTACAATTAACACACACTTTCAAAAATTTTAAACTTTCAATTCCCCCACTCTTTTTCCACAATCAAAATCTTATTTTCTTCGAAATTTCTGACAGTACCCATTAAATTTTATCTCATTCATTCCAGACAATTCACATTATGCAAAACAATTTTCTATCTGATCTGTCAATATCATTTTGTTTCATACTTTCATAATATCCATATTATATCATGTTCATACTTACACATTTAACATTTTTCAGTCCTTTAAAACATTCTTTGCCACATATTTCTCCCACAGTTGATTTGCTCTTTTACATTTCAGAAAAACATGTTCCATGGTTTCTAGCTCCCCACAATATATACAGATTCTCCTCTGGATTCAGCAAGCTCTGCACGGAGTGCAGGAATAGGGCAAGAGCTGCTGCACGCAATATGGCTGACAAGCGATCCAGGAATGAGCTCCCGGGACATGCACGAGCGCTCCTACACCGTTTCTGCACAGACACAACTACTATATGCTAATTACCTCATTTGCTGGTGAAAAACATGCAAATGAGGTGAAATAGCGATCCAGGAAGCAGGCAGGCATCTGTGCAGGAATAGTGTAACCTTCAGAAATGTATTCGGTTATTAACTGAATACATTTCTGCAAATTACAAAACGGAAGCATGACAGGTCGAAAGAAAGCATGTATTCAATGTATTAGGCATGCCAATGGCCAAATACGTGACCATTGGCATGAGAAATAGTTGCAAGATTATAAAAAAATAATTATTTTGGCCGATTTCGGACTTTTGAAGTGTAAGGCAGTGGTGTGCAAACGGGATCGGCCTGAAAATAAGAAAAAAAAGTTGGAAATAAGCTTTTAAACACAAACCAGCATTTTGCCATAATAGTCAATGGCATGCATAAGACAACAATACCAGGGAATAGTGGTTGTTAAGGGGGAAGGTTGAGTGTGAGTGTGGTAACTATGAATTAACATGCTGTTTTATGCAAATGAGGAGATTGATACTGGATCACAGATTTCCTCTCAGTGTTAGCTTGCACCCAACCATGTAGGTGCAGCAACACCATTGTATAAGTATAAGGGGTGGATGACCTCATACGGGGGAGTGTCATGCATGGTTTAAGCTTATTGGAGCTCTGTGGCCTATGTTTGCCCTTAGCTAAGCACAGCTAAGGAAGGGGGTATGTCTGAGGCTGCCTAGCAGTGTTTACATTTCCTAAATGGGTGTGCACACTGCACACCGGGTTTTAAACAAAACGTAAAAAAAAAAAAAAACAGGAAATAGCAGCTCTGTTCACATCTGAGCACTGGGTATGCACGGCACACCTTGAGGCTTAAACAGGAAAGCAATGGGAAGGGAAAACAGCCATAGGACGGCAATCAAGGAGAACTAGCATACCTGACAGGTGAAATGTATCAGATTTAGCTAATTACACAAGGGACAGCCTAGCACATTACTATAAACTATGCAAATACCTTCCAGTCTGCTTTTTACCGCAAACTCTGCACCACCTGTGTACACAGATGGGGAACTTTTACCTGACAGAACTAACATAATCTTAGGGGCTGCTGACACTCTCATACATCAATATGTGCAAGAGGCTGAGGGTGGTGAGGATGTGAATGCTGATGACTAACCCACAGTGAGGAGAAGGAGAAGAGTGCACAGACCCAGGGTAACCTACCAGGGGCTACATGAGCTGGAGATATGGAGCACTATAAGGTGGACAGGGACATTCTACAGCAAATTGTTGAACTGTGCCGACCATGCCTCACACACAGAACCAACAGAGGGGAACCCATCACAGTGGTTACCAAGGTATGTGTAGGCTTAAAAATACTAGCCACAGGTATCTTCGAAAAGCCAATTGGGGATATCATGGGGATCTCACAGGCATCAGAATCCAGGGTACTCCACCAGCTACTGGATGCCATGTCAGCACATGCTGGTGAGCACATATATTTCCTCAATGCCCGTGAGATGTTGACCAACAATATGCATCTCTTCCACCAAATAGCAGAATACCCTGAGGTAGTGAGTGCTATAGACTACACGCACATACACATCAAAGCACCACCTGGTGTGTGGGTAGGGTCTACATAAGCTGCAAGGGCTTCCCCCTCCATCAACTGCCAGGTCATGTGCGATGCCCAGGGCATTACCTTGAATGTGTTTACTGGCAGCCCTGGAAGCTATCACGACTCCCACATCTGACATATAACACAGCTGTACCAGTTGTTTGCCAATGGGGACATCCCATATGGCCACCTGGAAGGGGATGCTGGCTACGCACTGGAGCTGCGGCTGATGACACCCCTCAGAAATGCACACACACCTGAAGAAGAACTCCAAAATGAGGCACACACACACACAAACCAGAATCATAATAGAGCGTGTGTTTGGGATGCTCAAGTCACAGTTCTGCTGCCTGGACATATCCGATGGAGCCTTGCAGTACACTCCGGCTACATGTGCACAAAGGTTCATAGTATGTGCCATGCAACACAATATGATCCTGCAGAAACAGATGCAGCAGGAACAGCATGGGGCAAGGCCACACAGCCACCCACCATTGTCAAGGCCAGCACAGGCACAGAGGGACTTGGAGGAGGAACTACCTAAGCCTGCCCATGTAGGCAGAAGGAGACATGCCCAGTATGCCCAGGATTTGGCAAAGAGGCAAGGCATAGCACATACACTGACACGGTAGGGACCCAGGGAATGACACCTCTCTCTGACTCACACATACAGTAAAAGGGATGCCAAACATGACGCTACCTGTGCTTCACCATGTATAGGGAGTGTACTATGTGCATCTGACGTAGTCAGCCCTCCAGCACTGTTCTCAGTACTGCCAAAGCCACAAGGTAAGTCACTCTTCCTATCAATTGCTGAATGAAGAAGTGTGTTCTGATAGTTGTATGTATGGTATGGATGTGAGCTTGCAAGGGAGTCTGGTGGCTGAATGGAATGGCAGTAGATAGTGGACACCTATATTGGCAGCATGAAATCCATAGCATATACTGGTGTCAAAATACTAAGCAGTAGTAGGCAAAGTGACAAATCCCACTGCAGTACATGTGGTGATCCAAATGTGTGTCTATAGGACACACACATGCATGTCAGTGAAGCTCACATACTCACCACCAGCCTCAGCTAAGAAGGACAGGTGTAGATGACCATAAAGAAAGGCTGGGCTAAGGCCTCCAGTTAATGGCAATGGTTAACAGCCCCCCTCCAGATCTACACAGACAGACTACAACAGGTCTGACAGTTGTACGTTAGTTCTGAAAGATAAGAAGTCTGAAACTGGAATGTAGGTCAATACAACCTAAGATCTGTACTCTACTGATATGCTTCCAGTCTGCATGATAGGTCAGAATACAAAATGAAATGGAAGCCAACAGAGTACCTGAAATACCAGTACAGTCATAGCAAATGTTTCAAGTCATCAGGTCTGTCTCCCCAACAATCCTATGTAAAAATGCAGTAACATGTAAGTTTGAGGTGTAATAACAGTGGAGCACAGATTACCGAGCTGGCCCAATCTACAGGATAGATTGTTGCATGTGTACAGTATGCAGGGGTCCATGTGTTAGGTTGTTGTGTGTTCAATATTGTCTGGAAGTGGTCAGCATGCAGGCATGGAGGGTTGTGTCTCCTTGGCCTATGGGCAGTACGGTGGATGACAGGGCCATGTTCTGACAACTGCAATGCCATCCACAATGCTTTTCAGCAATAGCCATGTCAGCAGTTGTCCGTACTCACTGTCCAGATGTCAGTATCTGTCACTGTATGAAAGATTGACATACCATGAATGTGGGCCCATACATACACACTGTACACAGGTGGAAGTCCCCTAGACAGAGTACATAAAATGTTGTAACAGTCAACTACACACAACTTTGGAATTGTACATACAGGTTAGCAGCACATTAGTTGTCTGCGTAGTATGCAATACTGATGTAGTCTGGCCAATCATTGGCAGACCACAAAAGGCACAGTTATGAAGTAATGAAAGAGTGCCTATGTCCCCTCACAAGGCAGCATAAGGAGAATGTCCCATGTATATCTGTGAGTCAGCCGCAAGTAGCTTCCATATCACACGTGCACTCAGCTCACCCCACCATCAGCCACAGGTTTATCACATGTCATATCCTTGCTATTGGGAATGAGTACAGTATGACTCCACTTCTGTATGGGAATACCCACAGAATGCAGCATGCTGAAGAGGTGTCCCATGCAGGCGTGTCCCTAGCTGTAAGCAGCACCCTGCCTGCATCCAGACCAATGGATTAATATGGACAGGAACTATTGCCATTAACACCTCGCACACTTACCCTGTCACCCAAGGGGAATACACTGGCTTGCAGCCTAATAATGTAGGTGTGACAGAATGCACTGGCCTGCCACAGATGGCCTGCATCACTACCAAATGGCCTACAGTTCTCTGTCAGAGGGCTGTGCCTCACCCATAGTGCCAATGTGTGGTATCACATGGGGTCTCAACTAACAACATAACATAGTCAACAGAACACAAATTCAAGGCCATGCTGACAAATCCCAGTAGCATGCCCACTATGCACTTCTGCATGAACTGTGGACCAGCCCCTAAATACCACTGGGATGAAGGGCCAACTATAGGGGTACTTCTGCAATATCGCTTGCATAATGTTAGGAAGAGGCTAGAATAACAGAGTGGGGGGGTTTAGAAGCATGGATGTCATGGAGTGTGTGAAGTCTGAAACTCTGATGTGTGCCCATACTACCCCTGCCTGGAAATCCAGTAATGGGTGGCTACAAACCTGCTTGTAAACCACAGTATGAAGGGGAACTGACCAGATATATGAGCCCTGCCTCTGGGTATCTTGGGTGAATCTGTATAGCTGAGAGGTACGGCCACAGCAGGATATAGCCATTCTGTTATGTTGATATATGTACAAGATGGGGATCCTCAGCCACCATAGTACCAAGTGCTGGACCATTTACACAGACACATCAGCATGTGTCTGGAGCTACCCCTCCAGAACGGCATGAGTGTGCAGGAATTTATAGGCTGTGGACCACAGTACTCAACACAGATTCATTCCTCTTGTATTTCCCAGGAAATAACTGTGAGCAAATAAGTATATCTGTCAGTAGTTGATGTCATAATACATCACAGTGTAAAACAGAATATATGTCTGAATATGTCTGCTAACACCAACCATGTAACAAAAGTAGCACAGACAGCAATAGTTACAGTATCCCACTATCTGTTGCCCATTGTGACTCCATATTGTCAACCTATCTACAGATGTCCTGCAGAAAAAGGTTGCTAGCTGTAGGTGTAGAACACCAAACTCTGGACTGGAGTACAACCCTTCCTGGAATGGATTCACACACTCAATACAGAACATTATACTGGGCATGCTCCTACACTCAGAGAAATGAAGCCCATGTCTAACAACATAGTGGACTAGACATATTTGTCATTCGCAGATGTCTGTGCGCACGCACCAAATTGTACACATTCATGCTTTGCGCACACATTGTATAGGAATGCTCACACATATCTAAGGCCAACACACTATAATATGTCAAACATACACACACAGTGATGTGGGGAAGAGAGAGACAGACAATGACAGAGAGAATTCCATTATGGGGTCTGTCCCAACCACCACACATCCAATTGGCTGATATCACATGATGTGCTGATGTCAATCACTGTAGACATTCCTTTTGGTAGCCCTCAGTCTTATAGTGTTTGTGGTGCATGTGAGAACTGTGTAACATGATAGTACAGATCAGTATTCATCTAGCATTTGTATACCCAGTCCTGTCAAATGTAAAGTTGTGTGTGACTGAGTGTGTGTGTGTGTGTGTGTGTGTGTGTGTGTGTGTGTGTGTGTGTGTGTGTGTGTGTGTGTGTGTGTGTTTCCAGAGGAATGATTTATGGCCCATTCATACACAATGCACTTCCCATTGCCCAGGTTAGCAGTCCTGCTGTCAGTCACATTGGAATAATCCTCTGACCAAATTTCATCCCTATAAGCAATGTGGCAGTTGTGATACATGTGTAATACTGTAGTGTAAAACATAGGTAGTTAGGAGTTCTAATTCCAGACATGGTAACTGTAAAACTCTGTGTGTGTGTGTGTGTGTGTGTGTGTGTGTGTGTGTGTGTGTGTGTGTGTGTGTGTGTGTGGAAATGAATGATTTTTGAGGCGAGTCATACCCACTACACCTCCCTTTGCCCTACTTTAACATGCCTGCTGATGTCAGTCACCTTGAAATAACCCTTTGGTCAAATGCTAGCCCTATAAACTTTGTGGTGCATGAGATAACTGTGTAATACTATAGTGGCACATACCTAGTTAGGTAGGAGTTCTAATCCCATACATGGCAACTATGAAACTAAGTGTGTGTGTCTTTAATGACACCTGATTTTATGGACATTTACACCTACGACTCTTCTTTTACCCCTCCTTTAGCTAATGTTACTCACCTTCAAAGATACCTTTGGACAGCTCTCCAAAATAGAAGCTCTGTGGTGCTTGCAATAACTATGTAATCCTATAGTGTAGCATACTAGTTTGGTAGGAGTTCTAATCCTTATTATGACAACTGTGTTTGTGTGAGAGAGTGCATGTGTCTTTGATGATACCTGATTTTGTGGTCATTCACACTTACTACACTTTTCTTACCCCTCCTTTAGCACTGCTCCTGATGTCACTCACCTTCCAAGATACCTTTGGGGAGCTTTCTTGCATCTAATCTCTGTGGCACTTGTGATAAATGTGTAATATTGTAGTGTAGCATACTAGTTAGGTATGAGTTATAATCCTGATCATGGTAAATGTGAGTGTTTGTTTGCGAAAGTGCGTGTGTCTTTGAAAACACCTGATTTTGTGGTCATTCACACTTACTACACTTCCCTTACCCTTCCTTTAGCACTGCTGCTGATGTCTTTCATCAAAGATACCTTCAGACAGCTTTTCAACATATAAGCTCTGTGGTGCTTGCAATAACTGCATAATACCATAGTGTAACAAGCTAGTTAGGTAGGAGTTCTAATCCTGGTCCTGGCAACTGTGAAAATGTGCGTGCCAGTGTGTGTATCCTTTTAGAGACCTGATTTTCTGGTCATTCACACTTCCCTTACCCCTCCTTTACTAATGCTGCTGATGTCCCTCAGCTTCAAAGATACCTTAACACAGCTGTCGAACATGTAAAGTCTGTGGCGTATGCAATAAGTGTGGTACACTATAGTAGCAATACATTGCTATGTAGGGGTTTGACTCTCAGTGCTGGCAAGTGTGTGTGTGTGTGTGTGTGTGTGTGTGTGTGTGTGTGTGTTACGGACCGGTGTATGGTAAGTATGCGAACGGAGGTTATGGACCTGGTTAAGGTAAGTGTGCGATAGTTAGGATTGGTGTATGGTGAGTGTCCGATAGGGACATTAGGGTTAGGGAGTGGGTAAGGTGAGTGTGCGATAGTTAGGAATTTAGGATTAGGGAGCGGGTAAGGTGATTGTGCGGTAGTTAGGGGTTTTAGGGTCAGGGAGTGGGTAAGGTGAGTGTGCGGTAGTAGGGACTTTAGGGTTAGATAGTGGGTAAGGTGAGTGTGTGGTAGTTAGGGACTTTAGGGTTAGGTAGTGGGTAAGGTGAGTGTGTGGTAATTAGGGATTTTAGGGTTAGGGAGCGGGTAAGGTGA